>NC_091149.1:26807153-27072485 GCF_041381155.1 Argopecten irradians
TTTTTGAAATACACATGACAGATCAAAAAATCAGGCCAAGTTGCAAATGTTGCTTGTGAATGGGTTTCACAACTTAATCCATGAAAACGTTTGGTTTTTATGTTATGGAACATATGACTTTAACTTAATACAGCAAATCAAACCACAATTCTTCATGAAACCTGTATTATGCATGTTATTTACATTTGCAGAATTTGCCACGCAAAAAAAACAAAACATCAGAGAGAAAAATACTCATTTCGGAAACTGATTCCACAAAGAGAGTTGATCATAGCACCAGGATTAACAAAACAGTCCATGGCAACACAAACGTAACTGAAAACTCACTTTGCCTATTGCCGGGTCATGGTCAACTAAGTACAAATTTCCCCACTAACGATTCCGTTGCCAAGTATATAGGTCCTCAGGCTTCATCTTTGACAATGGTAACTGAGCAGGAAGATCAGAATTGTAACGAGAAAATCAATCTTGCAACCGTAAACATTCATTTTTACGACCATCAAAGGTATCTATTCAGTCATGATGTAGATCAAAACAATACAATTGGAGATGTAACATCAATGATCAGTAAACGACTTATGTTGCCATCCAGGTCTTATATGCTGTCATATAACGGAAAATTGATCCACAAAAGCCGGGTTCCAAAACTCGAAAATAATGGAAACATTCACATCATTGTAAAGGGGAAAGGCGGCATGAGGAAAAATGACCCAAAACTGCAACAAGACAAAATAAAAGTGACTGACATTCTCACTTCATCACCGCAATCAGGCAACAGTGGCGAAACCGACGGTCAAACTTCACTATTGCAACCAGGTAACGATAGCCAGACAGACGGTCAAACTTCACCATCGCAACCAGGTAACGATAGCGAGACAGACGGTCAAACTTCATCATCGCTACCAGGCATCAATAGCGAGACTGTCGGTCAAACTTCATCATCGCAACCAGGCAACAATAGCGAGGCCGTCGGTCAAACTTCATCATCGCAACCAGGCAACAATAGCGAGACTGTCGGTCAAACTTCATCATCGCACCCAGGCATCAATAGCGAGACCGTCGGTCAAACTTCATCACATCAACCAGGCAACAGTAGCGAGACCGTCGGTCGAACTTCATCTTCGCAACAAGGCAACAATAGCGAGACCGTCGGGCAAACTTCATCAACCCAACCAGGCAACAGTAGCGAAACCGACGGTCAACCTTCACCATCGCAACCAGGCAACAATAGCGAGGATGTCGGTCAAACTTCATCATTGCAACCAGGCAGCAGAAGGAACACTGACGGTACATCGCAAGGTTTACTACCATTTATTGTTTATTTAAAATTACGGTTTAATAGGACGTTAATTAATCAAACAAACAAACAAACAAAAGGTTTAAAACATGTACAACGTGTAAATATACCTTTTTTCTAGTTTTAAAAGAATAAGCGTTAATATAAATCATTTAAAGCTATTTGGAGTATGCAATATACTTTGCCATCCTACAATTCTAACATATGATGCAAGTCATGTGCTTCTGAAATATAAAGTATCTTGCCTTAGCAAATGATCTTAAATATCTAATAAATTGCATGGCTTTACCACTTTCATGAATGTTAAACAAAATCTATTTTAGCTCAAGTTATAAAAGAAGTGGACCCTAAATATGAAGAAAGCGAAGAACGGAAGAAAAGCAAAAGTAAGACCTTAGTTTTCTTTCTCCTTTTTACAAAAAAACATTGATTTGCTCACTATGCGGGTCACATTATATCAAGTTATGATGGTCGCCATACCGCAGCCTCTGAATGGTCAAAATGGGATATTGTTCGATTTCGGTGAATTTTGTATAAAGAGGGTTTTTACACATGCCAAATGCAATGGTGCAACTTTCAAAAACCTATATAATATAATATTATTTATATTTATGCTTGCTCCACATAAAACTCAAAGACAATATGAATTGAAATGGCCATCTTAAAAAGATGACAATTTAATATTAAGAACCATCATATTATTATATTCTTCAAAATTTAACATTTGGAATGAAAACTTTTGCAAAATATATCATCACTGTTTACATCCTTGGTGGGATTCCACATAATTACGCTACAGGATTAAAACGAAATTCTACAGAATTACACACTCGTAAATACACCAAGAGCAACTAATGTAATTATGTAATAAACAAAATGATAACAAATTAATTGAGGGTGGGTTTAAAAATATCTATAATATGCCAAGGTTAAATGAAAAGTTGCTGGGGGACGAATAGTCCGCTAAAACTGACCATAATCGCAGGCTCAAAATTCTGACTGATCGCCTGTTTATGGTCAGCTACCTACTGCTCTTGAAAAGCCAGGGATTGTAGTACAAATCTGGCGACAGCGATTATGGGACTTCTGTAGGTTTAATTGGGGGCACTCACTTTAATACATGTCACATCCCAACACATCACATAAATGATGCTATGTCCCTAGTTATGGTCGAGACGTCCTAGAATCAATGTTTGGGTAGCCATCTTTGAAGACTGAAAGTTAATTTTAACACCCAATCAGACAACTGGGATCGATTTCCGGTGAAATTCGACGATTCTAATTGGCTGTTAAAATTAACTTTTGGTCTTCATAGATTGCTACCGAAACACTGATTCTTGGACGTCTCGAACATAACTAGGGACATAGCATCGTTAATGAGATGAATTGGGATGTGACATGTATTAAAGTGAGTGCCAAACGTTTTCCTTTAACTTTAAAGGCATATTTGACCCCAAACCAACATGCAGAATTCTCATAATCGCTGTCGCCAGATTTGTACTACAATGCCCGGCTTTTCAAGAGCAGTAGGTAGCTGACCATAAACAGGCGATCAGTCAGAATTTTGAGCCTGCGATTTTGGTCAGTTTTAGCGGACTAGGGGACAAAATGGCGCCGCTGAAACTTTTTTCTTGCATCTGGCTAAAAATAACCAGCCCTTCAGCGAGCAGCTAATCTGGCTACTGAAGGGGCCCTCCACAGGATATTGAGGCCCAAAAAAGGAGAACGAGGAAAATATATAAAAAATATTTAAATATTTAATATAGCTGTATTACTGCATAAAATAAGCTATGTATATATATATGTATGTGATATGAACACGAAAACACAGATTTTACCTAAAAAGCCAATGATATATATTGTAACGTGCAACCTCTTAATTTAGACAGAGCTACCTGCTCCAGAAGCGATTGGGATCCCCGACTACCTGGTCGGATAGTTGATCAATATTTACAACAATATCAAAAATAACTATATACAAAATACAGGCTTGGACAGTGCCTCTGTCATATTTAGCCACCCGTCGTACCTACGACGTGTACCGCGTCCTACGATATGCACGACACTGCATAAGTGTCGTGCCCACTAACACTGGCTTTACAACTCGCCAGCAACCTTAACTCACTACAACCACGTGTCTCTAAGGACCACTACCACAGTCCCTACTCCGTGACAAACCCTGGCAAAACTGCCAGTACAAGCCGAACGTACAGTGTCCCGCTCCGAGGTTAACTTATAACCTGTCACGGCTGTGACTACCCCTGGCACAACTGCCAGCACGAGCCGGACAGTGTCCGGCTCCAAGGTAAACCTATTACCTTGTTACTGTAGTGAACAACCCCTGGCACGCTTGCCAGTACGCGGCTGACGGACAGTGTCCTGCTCCGAGGCAAACATATCTGCAATACCTCTGACACACACACTTATCACGACTACCAGTACCAGTATGCTGCTGGTGTGAGCGTACCAGTGTAGCCTTTTCAGGCAACCCCTTATGCAGGAGCTACTGGCGTACCCAGGACCTTTCACACACTGACACCGACACCACCACACAACGTGCACGCCACCAGACTGTCTTTGCAGGCAACCCCTTATTCAGGAGCTTCCAGCGAGAATACACAACGTACCGTTAACCAGTGTAGCCTTTTCAGGCAACCCCTTGTTCAGGAGCTACTGGCACAGCACTTTGTACAGTGGCTTACCTGTTGTCGTTGAATAGTTTTCGATCTCAGGCGTCCTCAGCAAAAAATCCAACCCAATGTAATCTATCTCACTTATATTTATTTCGGGCCTGGAGTATTAAACATTCGTGACGCTGATTTGCATATTACAATTAAAAGATATAAAATAATGACTGCCCTTTTATCTATCTCCCGTCAAACTATTAAATCAAATAATTCTGTAGAATCATGAAATTATCATTAGGTGTGATCGGCAATTATCACTAATTAAATGTCCTATTACAATCAAATATAATTAGTAGAGTAACAAAATAACATATGTACCATACGTTTGCCTAACGTAGTGCAAAGCGGAATAACTCTAATAGAAAATAGAAAACTCCGTCACAAGGGACGTAACTCTAACCTAAAATCATCACATCACCCTCTCCTTAAGCTCAAACGTCCCGTTTGAGTGTAGATGTTATGTCAATTACCTTGAACACAATTAACAAAGTTCAATAATAAAACAAAAGAAAAACATCAAATTTGAACTCAGTTTTTGGCACCGCACTCGCCACAGAAGGATTCTGTCTCGGTCATTTCCACAATTTCAATGTCCCTTTCACCCTCGGTGTACTTAGTTGTTTTCCACACAACCTGCCGTTGTACCACCGAACTTGTCTGAACATGTACGCTGCGGGAGGTAGTTACTGTGGGTTTCCGTGCCTGATGTACATTTGCCGGAGGCCTGTCAATCCTTGGTACTTTTTGTGGAATGCAGTTCCTTGGGTCTTTAGGACCAAATTTCTCGGCGTCTCTCTTTGGTGCAAACACATGATCTGGGCGAGTGCGCTTACGAACCGTGGGATCTGGATTGGCCGGCGCATTTTGTAACTTAGGTACCGACGGCTCTTCATTACACTCAACATCGGAGTCTGATACGCTCCCGATGATGCTGGAAAGATCCCCCGGGTCGTTGTCCCTCCATTACTCCTCGTCATCTATATCGGACTGTTGATCATCCTTATCAGCTGAAGGCCCTGCTTGTTCTGTTGAATGCCTACGTTTAGCATGCCTGAGAAGATTGCTGGTGGAGAGAGTGGCAAATTGGCAAATATCACAAATGAAGGATTTCTTCTCCATCTCGCGCATTCCGCATTGCACAATATGTGTTTTCATAAAGTCAATATCTGTACAAGTATACGTGCACATAGGACATCTCTGCTCCTTCCTCGGAGTAGTCTTTGTCTTAACCATGTCTGAAACAAACAAAACGTCATTTACTTCAATATCTACTTTGTACATATCTAAAAATTCACATGCGCGTTTACCGAGTTCAATTTCGCGTCTGTTGTATTTCAACATTCATACGTATGTTAGCGAGGATAACTAGAAATCGGTTTCGTACTCGGCTAGCCAGCGAGGTGGTCGCCGTGCACGTTGTGGAGGTGCAACACTTTCACACTCACTATCACTACCTTCCACTTCCTGTGGACTATCATCTACGAAACCCATTTCAACTGCACCATCGCCCTCTTTCTCCTCTGGTGTACGATTCAGTGGCTGATCATCTACTTGGTTAGCGGTGATTTCACCTGACAAGTGTTGCTTTTGTCTTCGCCGCATTCGGTCGACATGTATTACTTGCGCTGTCCCTCGGATACCACAAAGTACCTTATAGGTGACGTCAGAACATTTGCCAACCACTTCGTAAGGCCCCCGCCAGTAACTGGTAAACTTGGGGGGAATGACCTGGTAGATACCTGGGGAAATACACGTACACTTCATCTCCAACAGAAAATGTCTGCCAGCTAAGCTTTTGGTCATGCCAAACTTTTTGTCGCTGCATAGCGTCGTTGATATACTGTCGGACATGGATATGGGCTGCCTCCAGTTTCTCTTTTAACTCCCATGCCCAGCGATTTGCTGGAATGCTCTTTGCGCAGCTCGGCATCTCGTACATAATGTCTAGAGGAGTTGATACCTCACGACCAAGCATGAGCGCATTAGGACTGCTACCGGTAGTTTCGTCTACTACCGATCGGTATGCCATGGTGACATAGGGCAAGTGTTCATCCCAATCGTTGTGATGGGCGTTCACATAAGAACTCAACATCGCAATTAAGGTGCGATTGAAACGCTCCACCATACCATCCCCTTCTGGATGATAAGGTGTGGTCCGAGTCTTTTTGATGTGTAATACTTCACACATTTGTGAAAAGAGCTGGCTTTCAAACTGCCTGCCCTGGTCAGAGTGAATCGCAGTAGGAACCCCAAACCGGGTAACTACCTCTCGGACAATTATATCGGCTACAGTTCTTGCATTCATGTCAGGCATTGGAAATGCTTCTGTCCACTTGGTAAAGTAGTCAGAAACCACCAGTACATACTTATTCCCGTTAATTCCTGGTAATTCACCGAGAATATCTGTCGCAATTCGCTCCATCGGCGTGCCTGCACCAACTATTTGCATAGGTGCCATGGGAGTTCTGACCGGACCTTTCTTCTTTGAGCATACTTCACATCCCGCTATGTATTGCCTTACATCCCGCTGTAGTCCAGGCCAGTAAAATCTTTGCTTATCCTTATCTTGCTGTTCGCTCTTAAGGTCTTGCATCGACGGTTAACAAACGTCCCGCACTCCAGCAGTTACGTTCGACATAAGCCTTTATTAGCCCTCCATATGGACTTCGTGCTTCTGGCGTCACGAGTGTCTACCATTTCCTTATGAGGAAATATTGGATCTTCTGTCAATTCACCTGTCCATCGCTGTACGTGCCTTGCAGACTGCGATATAAGGAGGTTTTGTTGCTGTTTCCATTGGTCAATTTAATTTCTAAAGGTCGTCGAAGTGACAGCATTGGTGTGTGGTACTGGTCTGTTTCAACAGTCAGTCGCTCGATCCAAGATGACCGAAGGAAGTTGGTTCTGGCCAATCCCTAACGACGTCTATTTTCTTCGGGTCTGTGGAAACTCCTTCTGGCGTTATGATATGGCCTAGGAATTCTACCTCTTTTGCACATAGTGTACATTTTCTGGCTTTGAGCTTTAAGCCTGCGGCTGCGAGGCGTTGGATGATCTTCTCCACATTGTCCAACATTTCCTCAAAAGTCTTACCGGTGACAATCACATCATCAAGGTAGATGAGGGAAATGTCCCATTGTAGTCCCCGTAATACTATCTCCATGAGCCTCTCGAAGGTGGCCGGGGCATTACACAGCCCGAACGGCATCACCTTGAATTGATATAACCCACGCTTGGTTGAGAATGCAGTCTTTCACTTGTCACTTTCTTCTAGCTCCACCTGCCAGTATCCTGAGCAGAGGTCGAGTGTGGAGAACCAGCAGGCTCCAGACAGTTGATCCAAGGATTCATCAATCCTGGGCAGTGGATATGCGTCTTTGATTGTAGCGTCATTGAGACGGCGGTAGTCTACACAAAACCGTGTGCTACCGTCCTTCTTTTTAACAAGGACTACGCCTGATGACCAGGGACTGGCTGAAGGTTCGATAATCCCTTTGTCTAGCATGTCATCAATGTGATTCTCCACTGTCTGATTTGTGTGCATCGGGAGCCTACGAAGAGGCTGCTTTATTGGTGGGTGCCCTCCGACATTGATCGAGTGTTTTACAACACTGGTCTTTCCAATATCCGTATCATCTTTTGAAAATGCACTGGCGTGTCTGGTAAGTAATGATCGGATTTGCTTAACTTGGTTCTTTGTCAAACCCTTTTTCGTTCGGGTCAATAAGTCCTGCAGTGCAGGAGTCAAATTGCTGTGTTCGTCTGGACCGTTGTCCGGCTCATTTGACAGTACTTTATCAACTGGCGTGAGGCAAGCTACAACGGTTCCTGCGTGTACCACCTTCACTTCGGGTGAGACATTCATTATCCTCATGGGTACCGTTTCGTTATTGCATACTAAGGTCTTTCCTATCAAGGCTCTATCAGTATCAAGAAAACTTTGTGTCGGTTCTATGATGCCAAGCCCTCTAGGTATTACGGAGCCGGTAGGTATAAGCACCTGTCCATTGGTCACGACCTCTGACTCTGGAGGGATATTCAGTGTATCTGCAACTGTTACTCTGTAACAGCCAAACCGGCCTTCGGTCAATAAATCTACACTGTGCTGGCCTATCGACAAAGTTTTCCGTACCATGTCAACTACACACGCCTCCTGTTTCATGAAGTCTAACCCCAAAACCCCGTCAACGGATAATTTAGCAACAACCATATTTGTTTTGTACGTGAATTTATTTATTGCTATTATAAAATCA
Source organism: Argopecten irradians (assembly GCF_041381155.1). NCBI lineage: Eukaryota > Metazoa > Mollusca > Bivalvia > Pectinida > Pectinidae > Argopecten > Argopecten irradians. The sequence continues at coordinate 26,815,391 of NC_091149.1, forward strand.
GTCTGTACCCTAACTACCAGGGGTTCGCCGCTTGCGGACAAAATTTCACGCGCTTCCACGGTCGTATACTTATTACGGTCCGTTTTGTTGCACAACTCCGAAAACATTTCATCAGATATTAGGGAAATGGTTGCTCCTGTGTCTACCAAGAACTTGCCAATGACACCGTCTATTACTACCTCTACATAAATCCCTGGTTCCCCAACTTGTTTATGTACACCTATCTTTTCCTTTGGTTGTTCTTGATTTGGCTTTCCTTTCTTTCCATCGGAGTTTTTATTCTTTAGCTTTCTGCAGTCTCTTTTGTAATGCCCTTTACATTTACCGCGAGCACCACCTCCGTGTGTTCCACTCTTTTGCCCTTTGTTTCGACCGGTCTCTAGTCCTTCCACTTTAGTTTTCAAACCTGCCAGAGATTTCTGTATCTCTGCCATGACTTCCGTCAAAGCCTTACCTTCCCTGTCGTTTGGCTGATCATTAGCCTCTGCCTGTGGTATTGGTCTTATGAATCCTTGTGATTCTTTGTGCTTTTGATCTGCTTTAACGAAGGCCTCTAATTCAACAGCGTGTCTGATGGCTTCATTCAGGCTGACAGGTCGAGCTTGTTTTATTCGTAACCTCATGTCAGAATCTACCAACGCATCTATAAATTGTTCCTTTGCTAAGACCTCTATAACATCGGCGGGAGCAGTCGGGTATGCCTGGTTTGCCAGGCGTCTTATACTTTGTCCGAGCTCCGGCAAAGACTCTGTTGCCTTTTGTCGTTTCTCCCGCAACTGGGCTCGGTACAGCTCGGTCTGGTTTGGCGGTGCAAACCTTTCGCTCAGCACATGTACTAAGTCCCTATATTTTTTAAGAGGTCCACCAGGGAGGTTGCCGAGCACACCCTGTGCCTGACCGCGCAACGAGACAGCAAGGTACAAACCCATTTCTGTCTCCGTCCAATTGGCTAGCGCAGCGCAAGATTCAAAATGAGCCTTGTAGTCCAGCCACGAGCCACTGCCATCATACGTTGCTGGCTTAATGTTAAATGTCGGTTTTCTCATACCACCTCGGTCACCGTCGTTCCTCAGCCGCGGTCTGTATGTGACCCCATCATCAATCCCATCATCCGGATAGTGTGCCACTGGCTCCCTTCGGTCATGACTTTCACACCTCTGGAGATCTGGCAGCAAACTCTGCCTTTGGAGTCCATGGTTAATACCGTCCCCTCCAATGGAACCTGCACCAGCACCTAATGTTGAGCTACCAAAATGTACAGACTTGCTACGATCATCTGTACCCCGCTGGCGGTCTTCACCAGTCTCGAGCTCAGAACGCCTTGCAGTCACCATTCCGGAATCAGCCACCGTCCTGTCTAAATCATACTGCCCGGAGCTGGTACTCCTTGGTGTAGAATGCCTGGCCAGATTACCGTCGTCTAGCCTCTGTCCGATTCCGTATGCTGCCATACGAGCTTCTAGCTCATCTATTGTGATGTTTATATCGTCCATGATAAATACAATCTATTCAACTGTGATCCCACCGCTGCCACCAATAAAATGTAACGTGCAACCTCTTAATTTAGACAGAGCTACCTGCTCCAGAAGCGATTGGGATCCCCGACTACCTGGTCGGACAGTTGATCAATATTTACAACAATATCAAAAATAACTATATACAAAATACAGGCTTGGACAGTGCCTCTGTCCTATTTAGCCACCCGTCGTACCTACGACGTGTACCGCGTCCTGGGATATGCACGACACTGCATAAGTGTCGTGCCCACTAAAACTGGCTTTACAACTCGCCAGCAACCTTAACTCACTACAACCACGTGTCTCTAAGGACCACTACCACAGTCCCTACTCCGTGACAAACCCTGCCAGTACAAGCCGGACGTACAGTGTCCCGCTCCGAGGTTAACTTATAACCTGTCACGGCTGTGACTACCCCTGGCACAACTGCCAGCACGAGCCGGACTGGTAAACCTATTACCTTGATATTGTAGTGAACAACCCCTGACACGCTTGCCAGTACGCGGCTGACGGACAGTGTCCTGCTCCGAGGCAAACCTATCTGCAATACCTCTGACACACACACTTATCAAGACCACCAGTACCAGTATGCTGCTGGTCTGAGCGTACCAGTGTAACCTTTTCAGGCAACCCCTTATGCAGGAGCTACTGGCGTACCCAGGACCTTTCACACACTGACACCGACACCACCACACAACGTGCACGCCACCAGACTGCCTTTGCAGGCAACCCCTTATTCAGGAGCTTCCAGCGACAATACACAACGTACCGTTAACCAGTGTAGCCTTTTCAGGCAACCCCTTGTTCAGGAGCTATTGGCACAGCACTTTGTACAGTGGCTTACCTGTTGTCGTTGAATAGTTTTCGATCTCAGGCGTCCTCAGCAAAAAATCCAACCCAATGAAATCTATCTCACTTATATTTATTTCGGGCCTGGAGTATTAAACATTCGTGACGCTGATTTGCATATTACAATTAAAAGATATAAAATAATGACTGCCCTTTTATCTATCTCCCGTCAAACTATTAAATCAAATAATTCTGTAGAATCATGAAATTATCATTAGGTGTGATCGGCAATTATCACTAATTAAATGTCCTATTACAATCAAATATAATTAGTAGAGTAACAAAATAACATATGTACCATACGTTTACCTAACGTAGTGCAAAGCGGAATAACTCTAATAGAAAATAGAAAACTCCGTCGCAAGGGACGTAAGGGACGTAAAAACCGAAAATCATCACAATATTATGTAAACATCGATTTTCTTGATAGAAAAACTATAATTTGCAGTGAATAGGTTTAAATGAAAGTTCAATTGACGTTGTAATGCTATTCTGAGCTACCTATCATGTCATTGTGTCATTATTCGCAACAATTTTTGACAACACCTGATAATAAACAAAAGTTTTAGAAAATATTTTGGTGCACTCAAACTTGAAGTGGATAAATCAAATTTGATAATAATTAACATGGCCGAAAATATCACTCGAAATTTCAATTTACTGTCTTAAAATGTAGTCGACATTTTATTTGTTATATTTTGCCTACGCTTGTTTTGAAAAAATAATATAGTTTGACGACATAAAACATGATTTTGATACCATTTTGAATAAAAAAGGGAACCGTGTCATACACATCTACTGGACAACTTTAGCAAAGACCCCTTGGATCTTTTGAATTTTCTAAACATATTTCAAGGGCTGGCATTGATGTTGCTACATATCACATATCGTTTCAATAAAGTTGGTTGGTGGTAAAATATCCACTGTTCGTCCTTTGTCTATAGTTGAAAACGGTCATCTTATGATTTAAGGTTTATTTTTCAACCAAAGAAAAGGGATTATTTCTGCCCTAATTGACATATTCTTGAAATTTGAGTTATATAAGTTACACTTTAAATTATGTCAATTTTACGTTATTGCCTTACATACCTAAATGTTTTTTTCGATTATTCCGATTTCCACAACAATATATACTTATGGACGTTGATATGTGTTTTTATTTGATTTCATTTGTTTTTTTATTTTAGATTTTAAATTGATGATTGATCTCGGACTTGATAAATACTTCCCTAACAAACTCAAGAAGACTGAGGTGATGTGTATCCGGGGCAATGAAGACATCAAACCGAAGACACTTAAAGACATTCCTTGGGTAATCCTCCGTAAAATAACAATGCTTGACAGGTCGGCTAGAGATGAAGTTTTACATATGTTTTATAAAGATAATTTTAAAGGCAATGAAAATGGTGATGATGATGAAGATGATGATGATGATGATGATGATGATGATGATGATGATGATGAAGATGATGATATTAGTGGTGATGATAATGCAAATGTAAAATACCATCCACTTGATGTTTTTATGTCGATATATCTATGTTTACACCCTGTGGTACAACGCCATGTCTGTACAAAAATGTTTCTCTGTCGACTGGCAGTACCATTTGTATACAGACACCCGTCCTATGACAATGACATGTTGATGGTATCACTCTGGCCTTTTAGGGATTTGATTGTCCAAACTGCACAGAAAGAAAGCATCATTAAGTGTAAACAAAATGTTATATCCTTTGTACGATTAGGTCGCCCTGAATTTTCCAAGTCATTTATTGCTAACTTATTACTTCATGGGAGTTCAAATAAAACCTTTTTTAACATGGACTGCAACTTAGGGGGTACACGGAAGACATTGAGTGAAGGTCTGATCGAAGCCGCGTGGTATATCCCCTACACTACACCTGATACAGAAGAGCTAAAAGAGGTTACAATGTTCTTAAATCTTAGAGGAGATATTCAAAAACATCAACAACAGCTTAATTACTTGAAGTCAATATCTAATGTTATTTTGGTTGCCGTTGATGTAAAGTTGTTGACAGATAAAGTCCTAAAAATATTTAGTTTAACTGGACATCAAATTATCTTCTTGCTATCTGATAAAATTAACAAAAAAAAACTTCCGACTGTTGTCAGCGACAAGGAGACTTTCCGTTTTATTAGCAGAAAAAAAAAGAAGACCCTAGGAACAGAAGAATTCAAAACATTGATCACAGAAAACGTAAATGATTGTTTACAACGTAAGAGCAGCATGATAACACTATCGGAAATTTGCAAGCCTGAAGGGAATATATTTGTGGATGAATTTTCGTTATCAGCACTTTCAAGGGCGAGAAAGAGCGCAGAGACTGTCATTAAGTCATTAGGTTATGATCCAGGTGAGGAAAGTATGCGAAATTGTGTATCAAAGAGACAAGTTTGGGACAAATATGCACAGGAGAAACGTAAACTTAAAAAGGCAACCGACAGAAGTCTTTTAGATAAAGATCAGCATATTCAGAAAATGAATGATTTAAAGTCTACGTATAAAAAAGATGCACAAAATCCATCGGGACTAATGAAATGCTTTATCAAACAATTATTAGACAACAAAGGAGAAGAACTTATTTATTTTCTTGATTTTTTAAAATTTGACCTTGACAACAAAATACAGGAATTTGGAGTTGAACATTTATTTCGTGAAGTCAGTTTACGGTTCGAATTTGATTCAATGTCTTCGGACGAAAGATTTCAAATCCCAAAAGTTGTAGCGGAGCTTTTACTTGAAGGCTTGGCATTTGAGTTGATGAACGGAGATGTAAACGACATTCCACTCAAGTGGGTCAATATGGTCTTTGATGAATTAAAATGCTTAACACACAACAGAAAGATTCTAACATTATCAATAATTGGTCTTCAGAGTTCCGGGAAATCCACTTTGTTGAACGCATTGTTTGGAGTTTCATTTCCGGTAGGTGTTGGCAGATGTACACGTGGTGTATTTATGCACCTCTTACCTGTCATCAGTGATCACTTACCGTTTGATTACGTTCTTGTACTCGATACTGAAGGACTTCGTGCGGAAGACTTAGAAACTAATACCATGTATCAGCGTGACAACGAGCTGGCAACATTAGCCATAGGGATGGCAGATATCGCCATCATTAACATCAAAGGTGAAAACACGTGTGAAGTTCAGAATATAATACAAATATGCATTCATACTTTTATCCGATTAAAGCAAGCTAATGGAAATCTTTGTCTGAGCCAGTCTTGTATATTCACCCATCAAAATGTGTCTGCTGGGAATGCAAAAGCAGATCTGCTTGAACAAAAACAACAGCTAGAAATTAAACTAGACCGAATGACAGAGGAGGCAGCATTACAGGAAAACGTATCAGAAATAAAACATTTTCGTGAAGTTATTGGATTCATACCCGAGACGCATGTATTTTATTGTTTAGATTTGTGGGATGGAAAACCGCCTATGGCTCCAATAAATCTTGAATACAGCAGACAAGTTCAGATCATCAAAAGGTTTATTCTCAGCTTAGCATCAAATACTAATGGACAATTTCAAACTGTTTCTAATGTCAATGTTCATTTAAACGACCTCTGGAATGGTATTTTGGAGAATGATTTTGTACTTAGTTTTAGGAATACTTTAGAAATAAAAGCTTACACCATGATGGAAACGAAACTCACAGACGTAACACGTAAACTACAGGTATATGCTGACACTTTGATAAATAAATCCGGAGTTAATTCAGAAACGTATTCGTTGAATCGTGAAGTGCAGAATAAGTATCAAGATGTGAAACAACAATGCAAGTTGAAGCTCAAAGATGAAGCAAAGAAATTAGAACCTTCAATATTTGACTATTTTGAAAAGGGGGACTATCAGAATATAACCAACAAATGGAAACCTCAAATAACAAGGCAATGGACAAGTTCTGTTGAAAGTGTAAAGTCCAGGATGCTGGAAGAGCTGAAGATGATATATAATAGACATGAATCCAACGTATCAATAACTAGGCAAATCGCAGAGATTAAGGAAGTACTCGTTAATGAATCTAAAGAATTGGCAGGAAAATTAATATCATCAAAACATAATACAGATATGTCAGACCGCGAGGTTGAGGAACATTTCAATAATCTTTGGGAAAAACACATAAGAAGCGCCCCTTATAAAGAGACTCCACCAAACATATATGTTTGTTTACAAAACATTCTTTCAAATGAGTTTCCAAATAAAGATGATGTTATACAAAAACAAAGGTCAACTTTCAAACATGATTTTGGTAATTGCACACGTATAATTGATGTCATAGAAATGTTTCCTGTTGAAACAGATCTTACTACATCTAACTATCAAGCTGCGACCAGTAGCTTTGGAAATGTGTTAGGCAAAATAAGAGAAAGATTAAATTTAAGCTCTGGAGGGAAATCAGATGCAGACCTCGAGAATGTCGTAAAAACATTTACAAAAGATTTATTCGGAATTGTTGATCGCGCGTTTGAAGCTTTTAAGCAACAGGATCATTCAGAATTTAAAGACACTGCTATGAGTACACTGATAAAGGAAATAAAAGTGAAAGTGGAGAAATATAACGAAGAAAATGAAAAGGGTGTTCATTTAAATGACATCTATACTATAAGGGTAGCGGTGTTTGTGTGCGATTTTGCCTGTCCATATTTAGAAGGATTACATACTCGATATAGAGAAAAGTATGGCTTCGAAGCACGTCTAAACAAACTTAGACAAGACGAGCTTCGTCACTTTAAGAGTATGTGTCAGGAAGAGGTCGCTTTCGGTACAGCTCACGGTGTATGGGAATGTTTGCATCCAGTAATCGAAAATGATATCCGAAGGGAACTCCATTCTAAATTGTGTAGTGATATTAAAGAGGAGATTTCATCAAAAGGAATATTACTTGTTAAAATTTTGACTGCTTTGGTTCAAAAGGACACATTCATCGAATATTCAGTGTATTTAAATGATCCCCATAAGTTTGCCTTAGAATGGTTACAACACTTTGCTAACGATAGATTTTTCAACAGACCATCCCGCCTCTATTTTACAAAAGCATGCGAAATTATGGAAGGCGTATTTACACATATCAGGAATTCTGTTAACGAAATTAATGCACTAGAGATTAACGAATGGTTGACTGAATTCCATCGAAGCGTGCAGTCTATCGTTCCGATTAGTATGCAATCACTTGAACGTTTTCAAAACCAGGAACAGCTCAAAATTCCAAATTTCGTTGAAAGTTTTATGAAATTAATCGATGAAAAATACGAGGAAATGAAAACAGAATTTGACGATGTTGATGATGTTAATGTAACATGGCCCGACACAAAACAACCTCCGTATAAATTAGCAATGGACGATCTTTGGGGATGTGAAAGTTCGTGTCCGTTCTGTCACGAACCTTGTACATTAGGCAAAAATCACGAAAACATTATTCGTCATAAGTGTATCCAACATAGACCAATGGGTTTGAATGGTACTTTTAATTTAAAAACGGACAAATTAGCCCATGAAACTTGTAATGTCGAATTTGGATTAAAAAGTAATGCTTATGAGTATGACGAAGACGCGTGGTTTAGAGAAGTACGATTAAGTATCTATATTCGGTTTTGGAGGTTAGTAGGCTCAACACATTATCGTCGTTATAAAGAAATTCAAGACCGTACCCGGACCTGGGATATTGTTCCGAACAAAGATATTTCGTCATCAAAATACTGGGTCTGGGTACTGTGTCGTTATAATGAAAGCCTTGCAGCTCACTATAGTAAAAAAACCGCGGACATTCCTGAGTCCTGGACAAATAACACTAAAGAAGATGCATTAGCTAGTCTTCCGGATTTGAATGATCTAAAATGATCTTAATGCATGTATTACGTATACGGGCAATAGCGATCATGATTCACAAACAGTATAGTTTGGAGGCTCCTTAATGACAATACTTACCTTAAGTGACTATTACAAAACCCACATTAAAAAATATACACAGTAAAGTAGTGTATAAGTTTCTAAGCTATATCATTCTATGGCAATTACCCTTGTTTAATATAGACCATACTTTATAGATAATTTTATCTTTTTTACACATCTGTATCGTGTTATATATTATCAAGATACAGATGTTTGTTTGTTTGATTATTTTAACGTCCTATTAAGATCCTGGGTCATGTAAGGATGGCCTCCTATGTATACAGTGTGTAGCATGTGTGAAGTGCCAGGTGCGTGTTTTGGGAAACTGCGGTATATTAATGTTATGTCTTCTTGTATAGTGGAACTGTTGCCCTTTTTATAGTGCTATATCACTGAAGCATGCCGCTGAAGACACCTCACAACACACTCCACTAGGTCACATTATACTGACAACGGACGAACCAGTCGTCCCACTCCCTGTTTGCTGAGCGCTAAGCAGGAGCAGAAACTACCACTTTTATATACTGTAAACATACTTATTTTAGCACCGGTTCTATTTTGACACTGTCTTTAAAGCGCTAATTCGTGTGCAGTGATAAATTGTGTAAAAGGGTATTTCAAGTAATGACCCACCGAATTGGGCTATTTTATATTTATTTATATCTATATAAATCATAAAATGTATATACTGTTTCAGCATGTGGGGTCACATTTTGCTGCGCTACATAGTATGTTTACAGTAATCAAACTGACATGTATATTGTTCTATACCTGAATATTTTGTATTTAATGTAATAATATATATATAGTCAGTGTGATAAGTGTATTGTTTTATACCTGATTTTTATGTTTCGATAATTTTATAATATATGCAAGCTATACGTATAGCTAATTTTATGTACTGACACATATATAAATAATTGTGTACATTATTAGTTGGAGTTGTTCCCCTTTGTTTTGCTGCCTCTTATATGGGTTACCGTATGGCGTCCCCTTTTGTATTGTAAAAGAATATGATTGGCTAAGTCATCAGCCCTTCACCCAAGAAAAATTTTCACGAGCGCCATTTTGGTATACATTTTTTCAACATTTTATTGTAATTAATCAATAAATTAATAAAAAAAATCCTCTTTGAGATATTTTAAACTATGTGGCCGTGTTCTATCGAACCCCCACCTTAATATCAATTTTGAGATAATCTGGATTATGTTATGTTTCATATTGCTTTTACATAATTTTATATAACTGAATTATGTGTCAACTTGTTTTCATAATATTTGTTATATTACTTTGATATGAGTTAATTAATTTTCATTATAAATTTGTCACTTTACTGTGGCCATTTTCAATTAATTTAACTCTTTGTTTTCTGTATATGGAGTGTGCATAAATATATATACAGTGTGATAATTATATTATTATATGATTGTTGATAGACATAATCTCTTTGACAAATGTGTAATCTGATTTGCATATACTTACCTTCGACATTCAGATAATGAGAAGGAAATAAAAATATGAAATACCAAGTTTGATTCTGTAATGTCTGAAGGTTAATATTCAATTACGGTATTTCATAACTTTCGTTGGTGTTTTGGACCTTTCAAACCAATTCGTGGGTGTAACTATTTGTGGTTTTCCGATAGAAAATTTAGCATCAAATACTAATGGGCAATTTCAAACCATTTTTTATGTAAATGTTCATTTAAATGACCTTTTGAATGGTATTTTGGAATATGATTTTGTACTTAGTTTTAGAAGTTCTTTCGAAATGAAAGCTTACACAATGATGGAAGCGAAATTCGATGACGTAACACGTCAACTACAGGTATATGCTGACTCTTTGGTGAATAAATCCGGATTCATTTCAGAAACGATTTCGTTGATTCGTGAAGTGCAAAATAAATATCAAGATGTGAAAAATCAATGTACGTTGAAGCTCGAAGATGAAGCAAGATTATTAGAACCTTTAATATTGGATTACTTGATTGTGGAGAATATCAGAATATAACTAAGAAATGGAAACCTCAAATGACAGAAAGTTCTGTTCAAAGTGCAAAGTCCATGATGCTAGAAGAGCTGCAGATAATATATAATAGATATGAATCAAGCGTATCAATAGACAGGCAAATCGAAGAGATTAAGGAAGTATACTCGTGAAAGAATCTAAGGCATTGGCAGTAAAATTGATATCGTCAAAAAATACAAATATGCCCGAGGTTCAGGAATCTTTCAACAGTCTTTTGGAAAAACACATCGTAAGTGTTCCCGATAACGAGACTCCACCAAAGATAGATCTTCATTTGCAAAAATTCTTTTCAACGAGTTTTCAGAAAAAGTTGACATTATACAAAAACAAAGATCGACTTATAAGCATGATTTTGGTCGTTGCATAGGTTTATCAGATGCGTCCGGAAAGTTTCCTGTTGAAGGTTTTGCTACATATACATGTCAATCTAAGATCAGGAGCTTTGGGAATAAGCTAGGGAAATTTAGTGTAAAATTGGGCTTTGCAGAAAAATCAGATGAAGCTCTGGTGAATGCCGTAAAAACATTTATCGCACATTCATTCGGATTTATTGATCTAACTCTTGATGCTTTTCAGAAACAAGATCATTCAGAATTTAATGACACTGGTATGAGGACGCTGATAAAGGAAATAAAAATGAAAGTTGAGAAATATAATATAACGAAGACAATGAACAGGGTGTTCTTTTAAATGATTTATATACTGTTAGGGTAGCGGTGTTTGTGTGCGATTTTGTCTTCCATATTTAGAAAGATTAGATGCTCGATATAGAGAAAAGTATGGCTTGAAAGCATGTCTAAAAAACTGCGACAAGAAGAGATTCGTCTTTTTGAAAGTATATGTCCGGAAGAGGTCATTTCTGGTACAGCTTACGATGTATGGGAATGTATGCATTCATTTATCGACAGTTATATACGCAGGGAACTCCATTTTAAATTGTGTGAGGATATTAAAAAGAAAATTTCATCAAAAGTAATGTTACTTGTAAATATTATGACTGATTTGGTTGAAAAAGACAGATTCATCGCATATGCAGTGTATTTAAATGATCCACATACGTTTTCCTTAGAATGGTTACAACACTTTGTTAACGATAGAGTTTTCAACAGACCATTCCGCCTCTATTTTACAAAAGCATGCGAAATTATGAGAGGCGTATTTACACGTATCAGGAACTCTGTTAACGAAATCACGGCACTGGAGATTAACGAATGGTTGACTGAATTCCATCGAAGTGTGCAGTCTATCGTTTCAATTAGTATGCAATCCCTTGAACGTTTCCAAGAACAGAAACATATTAAAATTCCAAACTTCGGGAAAACTTTATGAAATTGATCGGTGAAAAACACGAGGAAATGAAAACAGAATTTAACGAAGTTGATAACGCTAACGTAACATGGCCCGATACAAAACAACCTCCGTATAAATTAGCTATGGACGATATTTGGAGATGTGAAAGTTCGTGTCCGCTCTGTCACGAACCTTGTATATTAGACAAAATACACGACAAAATGAGACGTCATCAGTGTATCCAACATAGACCAATGGGGTTGAATGGTACTTTTTGTTTAGAAACGGACAAACTAGCCAATGAAACTTGTAATGTCGAGTTTGGATTAAAAAGTAATGCTTATGAGTATGACGAAAAAGAAAGTACGATTTATTTATTCGATCTATATTCGGTTTTGGAGGATCGTCGGTTCAAAACGTTATCTTCGTTATAGAGAACTTCCAGACTGTTCCCCGACCTTGGAGTATTGTCCCGACCGTAGATATTTCGTCACCAAAATACTGGGTCTGGGTACTGTGTCGATATAATACAAGCTTTGAGGCTTTTTATAAAAAAAAGAACACGCGGACATTCCAAAGTCCTGGACAAAGTACACTAAAGAAGATGCATTAGATAGTCGTCCGGATTTGAATGATATACAGTATAACTTGTCTAAACCGGATGTGATCTACAGGTGTACGGTTTATAGAGGATATAACCTTATCATAATATGTTCACATGGAAATCATCAGAAGATTTTTTTTATTACAGCACAAACATTTATTCTCACATATGTACATGGTAGAACACAGAATTCCATCCTACGTTTTCTTGGTTTCTGAGTTGTACATGTACGATCCATTTCTCTCAATGTGCTACATTCAAATGAACTCTCAGAAGTTATGTGTATGTTTTATTGTTAGAATTGACCGTGAAAAGTATTCACAAATACAATGTACATGTAACAAAACCGTCTAATGAAAAGTTGTCACTATCTAGCCCTTAGTATACCGGTACAGGTAAATCCCCTTAGGCGCCTCATGATCAGTCCTATGTTGTGAAAACATTGTTGCCGGTATGCCCAAGTTAATTTTACAAAGAAAGGTATAGTAACATTTCCTAGACAGTCCCGGTTTTCAGAGTATACAGGTTCCGGATTATGCAGGTTTTGGGTACTATATTTTATTAAGAAATTTGCCGGGACCAAACAAATTAATCGGTATAGACAAGTTTCCGGTTTATACAGGGTTCGATTTTGACAAGTTATACTGTAAAAAGATCTTAATGTATGTATAACGTATACGTGCAATAGCGTTCATCATTCACAAACAGTATAGTTTGGAGGCTCCTAAATGACAATGTTTACTATAAGTGACTACCACAAAACTCACATTAAAAATATGCACTGTAAAATAGTGTGTTTAATTGTATTCGTTTCCAAGCTAAATCATTATATGGTAATTACCCTTGTTAACCCATACTTATAATTATACCTTGAGAACACATCTGTATCGTATTATGCATTATCAAGACTTAGATGTTATTACAGTTAAGTGTAATATTTCATATTTGATTATGTGGTGATAATTCCCGTGATGAATTGTTTTTAAATGGGTAATTATATATATTTTTTGAAAATATACTGTTAACATACTCATTTTTATATTAGCGGTTGCTTAATTTAGCGCTTTATGGTCTCTCCTTGGAGCGCTAATTCATATACAGTGCTAAATCGTGTAAAAGAATATTTTCGGTATTAAACCACCGAACTGCGTTAACACATCATAACATACAGTAATTAGCAGTTGATTAGCAGTATGTTTACAGTAATCAAACTGACAACGCGTCTATGAAGAATGTCCTTCGGTTTTTTGTATATGACTTCATAACCACAATAGATATTGGGAATAATGCTTATAATTTAATTCAGATAACTCACCCATGTACTAATTCTAGCATACATTTCTGTGATTTCACTTACCATTAAACAAATTGAGTTGTGGGGCAGTGATATCTTATCCAATAATTCAGTTTGGCCAATGACTTTTAAAATTCGCCGTGAAACCGTTTTGTATATATGACGTCATAATACTTGACGTACAATTATTTCAGTCTATGTAACTTGATTTTTTTTATATTTCGATAATGTAATAACATCTTTATATATAATAAGTTTGATAATTAGATTATTATATAATTAGTGATGTAATAATAGACAACATTTATTTTACAAGTATATTATGATATGGATACAATTATCGTTGGCATATATATAATGAAAAGGGAAACATTAAAAATATGGATAAGTTTGGTTTTGTAGTGTCTGCTAATTCATATTCAGTTAATGTACAAAAAATTTATAAAGTTCATGGAGACTTTCTTTTTGTGGTTTTGATTTTTCAAAGTAAATGTGGGTGTAAATATTAGTTGTTTGCCAATAGAAAAATAGTAACAATATTATATAATGGATAGTTTTGACATTCGTGGTTCTGATCTTGGAATACAGCGTTACATTCTAATACGTATAAGTCTTTACGAATAATCACACATTGACTATATAAAGAGTTCGGAGTGTAGAAGCCATGTAGTCAGAATCTTGATTTTGATTAGATATCAAGTCTTTAACAATACATCTATGGAAGCATATTTGTTATGTAACGGGATTGGTTTTAGTTTCTTAAATTTCTGTCAGTTCGTTTCCTATTTGTTTACCTCTCGTTGTTAGGCATATGTCTCGCGATGTTTAAGATTATTGTAATGCAAATTATAGCCAAAGTTAGCACTTGCCGCCTGTTCTGTCTGGTGACTTGCGACACTTTGCACGCTTTCCTCGTTTACCAATGAGAGTACTTTGGGTCCGAGATTATTTAGTCAGGTACGTTCGATTCGGTCTTCTGATTGGACGGTTATTCGGATTTGTGTGCTCGGAACTTATTTATCACGCCGTGTTTGCAGGTATGTTCGCCGCTATTACGATTGACTTCGTGAGCCGACGGTCACATTTCTTTCCCTCTCTTATTTAGGTATAACTCTGGTGGGTGGTCGTTGATAAGCTTTATATGCATGGGGGTTTATAGGAATGTAGCGGTAGTGAGGGTTGGGGGGGGACGGTCTCAAAGAGTATTTGTGTACGTCATGTGTAGAGTGCCATGTCAACATGTATGTGTAGTCGAACCGCTGCGGTAATTGTTTACTTTTGTTTGTTTATGTCTATGTAATAAACGTCAATATCAGTATTTAAACGCCTTTGTTCATTCTTCTAATAGCCAATACCGTACTTAACATCATAACTCAATTCGAACCTGGGTTGATCAGTACACACATGTGCGCGGAGCGGGTGCACGCGTGAGTTCACCCCTCCCGTTACAAATTGGTGCTGTGACCAGGATATTGGCTATTTTGAAGTTGTATCAAGGTATTAAATAAACTGTAAACATGGATAGGGTCCTAAACAGTATAAAGGATAAGTTTAGAAGAAAGAGTTCTGAGCAGAGTAGAGTATGTAACGTAGTAGTTCCAACAACCCCACCTAATTATGTACCGGCCCATAGTCCCAGCATAGAAATTGTAGACCGTGAGGAAGAGCTAGGGGAGGATTGTTACCCCGTAGAATTGTCAATGGTTCCTGGTAGGGTACAGAGACAGGAAACTGTTAGAAGAAACTCCGGGCTAGGACAGGAGCTAGAAACTAGAGTTTTGGTACATGACACACCAGAGACTGTATTACACGGTGACGGTGGGCGTGCCCAATTCGATTTGGTTATACCTGAAACACCAGGAGAGTCCACTTACAATATGTATAAGCCATTAGACTCTGGTAGGGTAATAGGAAAGGGCATGGGAAAGTCTGTATCTTTCTCTCAGGAGTCCCCGGACATTTTCAGGATAAATCACTGGATAACTAGTACTCCAGCCCCTAACCAGGCTAGTCATTACACCTCTCCTTCTAATGGGCAGAATAAATTTGGTATCGGGACTATTACTGTTGCCCCAGGTCAGGATGAGATAGGTATTTCTCCTACTCATAGGGAAAAGATTGAGGAATTTCTGGCCATGCATAGAGTAACCACACCTTCCAATAGGGGGCCTAGGGAAGAATTTCGGCAGAGTTACCGTAATTCCTCCCAGTATAGTGGGCAAGCAAATAGGAAAGTAGAGAACAGTACCAGTACTAGTACTCCTGTTATTCCCCCAGGGACCCCTATTACAGATAGTCAGGCAGGGACTAGTAGGTCTATGTTTACGCAACCCCTACAATATAGTGGTTCTACACACACTAGCCAGCAATACACTAGGCTTCCAAGTAACAGGAGGGTAGAACATAATCCAGGGGTCAGAGATACACCTGTTGAGGAACAAAGGGTTGACCGGGGTGCACTAATGGGAAATATCCAATCAGAACTATTCCCTCAAACTACCAGTAACCCTGCAGGGATAGGGCCTTCCCCTCCTCCATATCCAAGTCAATCCTATAGACCTATACCTAGTACAGAAACTCAGTCAAGGTATTCCCAGGGTCCAGAAAGGATACAGTTGAGTGGGAAAAAAGAAAAGGTTATGACCTTTGATGGAAAAGAGGATACTGATTTTCAGGACTTTATGGTACATTTCGAGACCGTAGCGGCCTACAATGGCTGGGGAGAGTATGATAGAGACTTTAATTTAAGTGCATGCTTAAGGGGTCCTGCTCTAAAGGTACTGAGGGAACTTACCATAACACAGCTCAATGATTATGGGGAACTTAAGAAATGTCTCAAGGCAAGATTTTCACCCCCAGAGAGGGAGTATGCCCATAAACAGGTATTCAGAGGCAGGTGTAGGCAAGGGGACGAAACTCTTGAGGAATATGGGAGTGCTCTTAGGTCCCTAGCTTCACAGGCCTATCCTGATGAGCCAGCAACTAGTAGAGAAAGTAACTCGATAGAGCAGTTTATTGAGGGGCTTGGTAGTATAGAGGTTAAGCGATATGTCCAATTCAGTCATCCTAAAACATTAGAGGAAGCAGTGAGTAACGCTATCGAATTTGAGGCGTTTAGCAATAAACATGGTAGACTTCCTAAAAAACCAACACAATGGGACTTAAACCCCACACCCCAGGTCTGTGCTGTCAATAAAGAAGTAGAGACCCTAGTAGATAGTACAAAGGGGGATGATTTTAAGTCCTGGATGATGGAGCAGATAGCTAAGTTAGAACAAAAGATGGAACAATGTCAGGCGAAGGCCCCTACTTACCGTAAACAAGGGAGAATTGACATGTCAAAGAAAGTATGCTTCATATGTGGGGAGCTGGGTCATATCACCTATACATGCCCAAATAGGAAGGGGGGAGATGATGATAAACCTAACCCCATCCAGGAAAACTAGTCAGGGCTGGGCTCGGGCCCGGAGGTCCAGTCCTTAGGAAGGAAATTGAGGTTGAGAAAGGGCCAGTGGTATATCTAAACATGGTACAACCGAGTTTATATGTTGAGGCTAGCGTAGGAGGTAAACAAATAAGCTTTTTGCTAGATTCCGGATCTTCTGTTACCATTATATCAGATAGGGTCTTTAGGGAATTAAAGAATAAACCTGTGTTAAACAACAGTAGATTACGGTTAGCAACAGCCGCTGGGGATAACCTTGATGTTTTAGGTGCTAGCATCATGGAATTTAGAATAGGTGGTCACACTGTAAAACAGAACACTATCATTGCAAAAATAGAGCATGCAGGCATAATAGGGATAGATTTCCTCACAGCACATAATGGTGAGATTAGTTTTGGTACTCAGACATTACGGTTAGGTGGTCGTAAGGTACCCGTATCCTCCCATGTCAAGCCACAATGTGCTAGAGTTCGTGTATGTGAAAAAGTGACTATACCTCAAAACTCTGAGATGTGTTTTCCAGGGCGAGTAGAGGGCCATTTGGATGGTGGAGTTGGGGTAGTAGAACCTGTTAAATTTATCACTAACAAACAATTACTGCTAGCTAAAACAGTTGTCGCCCCTGAAGAAGGCAAATCAATACCTCTTTCCATATTAAATTTAACTGGACAACCTGTTACTATCCTAGAAAATACCTATGTGGGTAGAGTAGAGGCAGTAGATAAAGTCCTTGACGAGAGTGTTAACATACCGGACAAATCTCCCAATTTACCTCCCCATTTACAAAATGTAGTAGATAGAACATCTGACAAGTTAACTAAACAAGAGCAGGGTGAGGTAGAAAATTTGGTAAATGAATATCAGGATATTTTCGCTGCCCCGGGGGAGATGTTAAGTCAAACAGGGATTGTTGAACACAATATAGATACAGGGCAGGCTAGACCAATTAAAATACCCCCCAGACGTGTAACTCTCTCTCAGAAAAAGATAGTAGAGGAAGAATTAGAGAAGATGTTAAAAGGGAATATAATAGAGCCTAGTAACAGTCCATGGGCAGCCCCTGTTGTGTTAGTCACAAAGAAAGATGGGTCAATCAGGTCCTGTGTGGATTATCGGAAACTTAATGATATCACCAGGAAAGATGCTTATCCCCTACCCTATATAGATGATGCCCTTGATGCATTACATGGTGCGAAATGGTTTGGCACACTGGATCTTGCCAGTGGCTATTGGCAGTGCAGTATGAGTGAGGAAGATAAACCAAAAACAGCTTTTGCTACCCACAAGGGTTTATTTCAGTTTCGAGTCATGTCATTTGGCTTGAGTAACGCGCCAGCGACATTTTCTCGCATGATGTCGCGTGTTTTTGGTCATATGGAATATTCTCGTTGTCTTTGTTACTTAGACGATGTCATTGTCTATGGAACCTCATTTCATTCTGCACTGACCAATCTTAGGGAAGTCTTTATTTGTTTGAGGGGAGCCAAGCTATCACTCAAAGCTAAGAAATGTAGTCTGTTCCAAACTTCCGTTGAATATCTAGGACACATTGTATCTGAGAATGGTGTAAGTTGTAATCCGGGAAAGATTAAAGCTGTCCAAGAATGGCCACAACCATCAAATGTCCCTGAAATCCGTAGTTTTCTAGGCCTTGCAGGCTATTATAGGCGTTTCATTCCGGACTTTTCCTCGATTGTCTCCCCTTTGACGAAGCTGACCTGCAAAAATCAAAAATTCATGTGGAATTCAAAATGTGAGGAAGCATTCGAGAAAATCAAGTCTCATCTAACTAAAGCACTTATACTCGCCTACCCAACCCCTGGTGACAAGTTTATACTAGATTGTGATGCGAGCGCTACAGGAATAGGGGGAGTCCTATCTCAGCTGCAGAATGGGGATGAAAAAGTGATTGCCTATGCAAGCAAGTCACTTAACCGTTCACAGAGGAACTATTGCACAACGAACCGAGAGTTACTGGCCGTCGTCACACTACTGAGACATTTTAAGCACTATCTCTATGGTAGAAAGTTCCTTGTGAGGACTGACCATGCATCCCTCATATGGCTCAAAAACTTTAGGGACCCAGATGGAATACTTGCGAGATGGCTTGCTGTGATAGATATGTACGATTGTGAAATCCAGCATCGACCGGGGTCCGCACATCAGAACGCAGACAGCTTGTCTCGGATACCTCATCGTTCATGCAGGAGGAAGGACTGTCCCGATTGTTCACCCAGTATAGAAAAACATAGCGGGGAGGGCTCTGTTAGGGACCTCCACAAAGACAGGAGACTGTGTGATGGAGTGGGGGTAGAGCAGGAAAATATAGGTATTGTTAATCAGGTACAGGAAAGTAACTGGGTTGACAGCTGGGGAACCAAACAACTACAGGAATGGCAGGAAAACGATGAACATATCCATAAAGTTAGGAGTCTGAAAACCCAACTAACACATAAACCAAGCAGGAAACAGATGGCTGGCTTTCCATACGAGGTCCGAGTCTATTGTCAGCTGTGGGATATGCTCGTTTTCCGAGATGGGTTATTGTGTGTACAGGAACCTAGCGCTTCTCAGGATAAGTTTAGGATAGTTGCGCCAGCCAACATTCGTACAAATATTATGAAACACCTACATAATGATCGGTTAGGGGACACCTTGGTAGGGAAAAAACAATGGCTCAAGTACACCGGTTCTACTGGCCAGGGCTTACCGAAGATGTCAGACGATGGTGTAGGATTTGTATTTCATGTGCCAGACGTAAACCTGGTCCGGGATTAGGGAAATCTCCATTACGTTCTACATTAGATCAAGTCTCCCAGCCCCTGGATCGTATAGCTATAGATATCCTTGGTGGATTAAGACAAACTAGGAATGGGAATAGCTATGTGATAGTAGTGTGTGATTACTTTACCAAATGGGTTGAGGGCTATGCTGTAGCTGACCACAAAGCATTGACTGTGGCATATAAGCTGTGTACAGAGTTTATAGCTAGATTTGGGGCACCAAAACAAATCCACACTGATCGGGGACCAGAGTTTGAAAGCGAGTTATTTAGCTTAGTCGGTAGTTATTTGGGGATTCAAAAATCATGGACCACTCCCTTTCACCCCCAGTCCGACGGGTTGGTAGAGCGGTTGAATAGAACACTGATCCAGATGCTGTCAATGTACGTAAATGATAACCTCGATGATTGGGATGATCACCTACCCTATGTATTGGCCGCATACCGAGCTACACCCCACGTCAGTACTGGCTGTAGTCCTAATTTGGTTATGTTGGGGAGGGACACTAATCTACCCCTAGACATTGTGGTTGGTGGGCCTCCAGGTGAAGATAAAGGGTGTCACAACCTGTACGTAGATTGGTTACAGACAACAATGAGGGAGATATTTAGTTCAGTAAAAGTTAGATTAGGATCTGCAGCTGAGCGACAGAAAAACTTCTATGATAAGGGATTAAAGGCACGTAGTTACAACATAGGCGACCTGATTTGGAGATGGTATCCCCCTAGTTTACAAAACAAATTAGGTACAGGTTGGTCAGGGCCATATAAAGTGGTGCGTAAACTTTCAGACCTTACTTACGAAGTACAGAAAACACCAGAACGGCGTCCTGTAACTATACATGTAGATCATGCCAAGCCATACCTTGGAGAACCTGTTCCCGAAACCAGCAGCGCCCCAGCAGACTGCGACCCAACACCTAGGGGAGACGACTCAATCCTGGACGACGATGATGTTTCAGGTCCAGCAGTACACCATGACAGTGGGTCACCTGTTAATGGACAGAACACTCAACAACAGGACACAGGGGCTGGTCATGTAAAGACCCCTGTAAAAACCAGAGCAGGGAGAGCGATTAAACCAAAAATAATATTTTCTCCCCAATAAATTATATTCTTTTTAAGAAGGGGGAGGAGTGGAGGATTAGGATAATAAATTTTCAAAATTTGACTTGCACTGTATAATATATATAAACTGTATTGTTATAAGGTATTATGTCATTATTTAATACCTGTTCTAATTTGTAACTTCAAAATAATAACTCTTCAAGTTTGTACTTTAAGCTTGTTTTACAACATACATTTCATGTATTCTGGTAATATATTCTAAACTCGAATTTTGCCTGTTAGCAGAACAATGGATTACCTTACACTAGACGTCAGTGACACTGAGTTGCAGAGTGTAGATGCGGATATCCGCCCTGTGTGGAAGGAGGGGGCATGCCATGTCCAGGTCCCAACTGCACCTCCAGAGTCTATACCACCATGAAGGCCCTAAAGCTTCACTGGAAGAAGCGACACTCTCCGGAAGTGGTCATGTACCAGTGTGGATTGTGTCGCTTCAAAAGTCCGGAGTCTCATCAGGTGCAGCGACATTTATCTCGGCAGCATGGGAAGTCCAAGGAGGAGGCACAGACGTCCATGAAGGATATTGTGGAAAGAAGCGAGCTGGTCCCCAATACCCAGTATGTATCGCCCGGGGACGCGCTGATGCCCGTTGCACCGGTCAGTGCGAGGGCCGCCGCCTATCGGGAGAGGGTCCGACAGGCCAGGGCGAGAGCGGCAGCACTCTACCGGCTCGACCATGACATCACCCCTCCCCTGGTATACCAAACCCGTGACGAGGAGGTAGTCCTACAGGAGAGGAATGGACAGCCCGAGGGGTTTGTTAGGGTCAAGGCCAGAGGGAACTCGAGGGAGTTGGTGCCTCTATCCGCGGAGGATAAATGTTTCGATGAGTTTCAAAATTAGTGTCCTCTGAAAGGAAAATTCAATCAGTGTTTTTAAGAAAATTATAAGTGTTTATTTCAATGATATTTGTGGAATTCTAAGAAGCCTGTGCTAACTGTGAGATGGTGGAATAGACTGAACTGTCCGTATTTTTATTTTCAGGTATCAACATTTCGCGTGTGTAAAAATAAAATAAAAAAAATTATAAAATTTTATGTGAATTTATCAGAAAGTATCATATCTGTCTATTTTATACCATATTTTGGTTTTAATACTCTCACCTTGCTCTGAGTTTTATAATTTCCAGAAAATTATCCATTACTGGACATTTAAACATCAATGGATATAGGATAACAGTGGTTAAGATAATATTTAGTTCAGACAATTAATGTCTGTATTTCGCTATGATAATTAAATGTATATATACTAGGTTATATGTTACAGATGTATATCAAACGTGGCACTCTATATATACATGCCTGTATTGCTGTTGACAATTTATTTATGTTGTTGTTATACTCGTAACTGCCCATGGGTGATTGTGTATATAGTTGGATGATGGTAGTGGCTCATCATTATATTTTGTTATACTTGTTTCTAGTTGATAGTTGTAGATTCCAGTTTAGTTATCAGAAATTGGATGATGATCATAGATTTCTACAGCTGTCTATAGTGGTGGTGGATTATGGCTTCATAAAGCTGGTTTAATATTGTTGATATTTCACTGTTATTTAGAATTTGATGCCTTGATATTAAGTGGATTTATATAGATATCTACATCACTAGCATACATTTAGCGGTTCAGGCAGTTCAGTGTTTATGGGAGCTGGTAGGCCTTCTGAATCCTTAGGTTGCTATGACTGATGTTAACTAAGTTGAGATATCATATGATATTTGGCATCGTTGTTATTATATTTCGGAAGTTGGTTTATTGTTATTGTTTCAGTAATTTGTGTTTAAATCTTATGGTGCAGTTGTTATAAATGTTTTATCGTATTGTAAATACTTACCTTGTTCGTAGTCCGTACTCTAGAGACATGTTTACGTCGGTCTTCTGCTACTGACTTCTTAAGGCCTAGGTTGACCTTCGGTCCTTTCAAAGAAGGGAGGTGTGTAACGGGATTGGTTTTAGTTTCTTAAATTTCTGTCAGTTCGTTTCCTATTTGTTTACCTCTCGTTGTTAGGCATATGTCTCGCGATGTTTAAGATTATTGTAATGCAAATTATAGCCAAAGTTAGCACTTGCCGCCTGTTCTGTCTGGTGACTTGCGACACTTTGCACGCTTTCCTCGTTTACCAATGAGAGTACTTTGGGTCCGAGATTATTTAGTCAGGTACGTTCGATTCGGTCTTCTGATTGGACGGTTATTCGGATTTGTGTACTCGGAACTTATTTATCACGCCGTGTTTGCAGGTATGTTCGCCGCTATTACGATTGACTTCGTGAGCCGACGGTCACCTTTCTTTCCCTCTCTTATTTAGGTATAACTCGGGTGGGTGGTCGTTGATAAAGCTTTATATACATGGGGGTTTATAGGAATGTAGCGGTATGAGGGTTGGGGGGACGGTCTCAAAGAGTATTTGTGTACGTCATGTGTAGAGTGCCATGTCAACATGTATGTGTAGTCGAACCGCTGCGGTAATTGTTTACTTTTGTTTGTTTATGTCTCTGTAATAAACGTCAATATCAGTATTTAAACGCCTTTGTTCATTCTTCTAATAGCCAATACCGTACTTAACATCATAACTCAATTCGAACCTGGGTTGATCAGTACACACATGTGCGCGGAGCGGGTGCACGCGTGAGTTCACCCCTCCCGTTACAGTTAAACGACCAGATAATCCTTCTTTTGATGCCTTACCAGCCAAAACACTACTCAGCATATAAATGCACACTAAAGTGTAAACAATATATATAATGGTTAAATGTTTATGTTGAAGCGACACTGCTGATTATACAAGTCGAAATGAAAGTCAAGTATTTATGTTGAAGCGACACTGCTGATTATACAAGTCGAAATGAAAGTCGAATGTTTATGTTGAAGCGACACTGCTGATTATACAAGTCGAAATGAAAGTCGAATGTTTATGTTGAAGCGACACTGCTGATTATACAAGTCGAAATGAAAGTCGAATGTTTATGTTGAAGCGACACTGCTGATTATACAAGTCGAAATGAAAGTCAAGTATTTATGTTGAAGCGACACTGCTGATTATACAACACTATTTTAGAGCATGATAAACATTTACGTCTTTGTGTAATTATGCTGTCTAATGAAGGTAGCACCTACTTTTTAAGTACAAGAATCATTACCTGTATATAAAGTGTTTTACGTTCCATCACGAAGACCTTAGAAACTCATGTATTGGGACAGATTAACACTGTAGATCATTATGATCTAAATTAGTTAGCGTTAAGTATTTGGCATCATACGAAGCTGAGATAAGCTGCGATATATCTATGTATTTGTATCCAGGAGACAGTAATACGTGTTCAGTGGCGTGGCTAGGTTTGGAAAGACCTGTATGCTTTGGGGTGCAGGGGGCTAAAATTAATTTGTGTATGAGAGCAACATCAGGTATATTTGTAAGTACTGGATATCATTTGTTTTAAGAAAATGTGTGTAAAATAACAACAGATAACAAAAAACTAGGTTATCAAGTTTAGCTTGTTTAATTATCGCATTTGTTTCCTCAAAAACAAAACATGCATCATAACATAATAACTTTTGTCGACAACATGAATTATTTACGATACATACACTGCCTCGTATTGTCACATACAACATATTGTTGTAGACTCTCTCTACCACATATCCCAAACTAAAGCTATGGATTGGCAGTTGCACCTTGTAGAAGACTCCAACCTCTTCGTATCATCATTTTTGAAGACTTGAGAGAATAATGATGACCTTTAAATTGATACCACACGACGCCATTGGCGAATGTAGTTGTCGGTCCTGAAAGGTATTTACCGTTGAGGTTTGACTTATGACAATCTTTATACCACCAGGCACCGTGAAACTTTTGAGCACAGTTTTGTGCCCAGGTATCCAAGTCCTTATCCTTCGCACTAAAACGATTACCACTGCTGATGACCAGTCCATCTCCTGTAAAATAAATAAAGCACATTTTTTCTTAGTGTAAATTGTTTAATCCTGTCTCTAAAACATATGTTATTGAATAGAACACATCAACGCATTCATGCACTTATCCGTCTTTGTGGGTAGATATTCATTGTGACGTCATTATTTTGTGAGCGGAATTGGTGTTTTTTCTTTCAAAAGTATGATGATATGCGCAACAATACATGACGTCACAATCAATACCTACAAGGGCAGATACCTCTGATTTGCAAAGACGGAATACACATAACCAACCAAACTTCCATAACGTACTCATTATGTAATTGATTATTTATGTCTTCGTAATAACAAACAGGGTTATTAAAGGACGACATCACGTGAATGCGGCATGTTGCGTTTGTACAGTACTAGTGTTTGCGTGTTTTCGGACACCGCGATATGCCCGTCTTGTGTCTCTTATTAACTGAGAAACTTTTGTACTTTTTGATACCGCTAGCACACTGAAACATATCGCCAGATTAGAGTCATATGAGAGTACATCCATGCGGTCATACTATATAAACAATTGGCCAACGACTCGTTCCATTCCTTCAATGCTGAGCGCTAAGCAGGAGCAGAAACTACAACCTATATGGACTATCTTTTGTCTCAATCAGGGGACAGAACCCATATTATTATCATACGGGAACATGTACAGTGCAATACTAAAGCCCTACGTGCATGGCAAGTACAGTTACGTTACTCCATCCGTTAAAAATGAGCAACATGATATTTAGAGTCAGGAGAGGAAAAATGTTAGGTAATTAAGGCATTAGCCCCTGTTTGACTTGTTTGCCTATATTTCACTCCTCAAGTGTACTTGATCGTCTTTAAAATGTCATTATATTTGTTCTCTTTTTGTGTCTTGACAAAGGGACAGATCGCCTCGGAAATTCGACAATCTTTTGTTCACACTGTTAGAATTACTTGTTTGCCCTATATTTACCATTTGGTGTAATTCGTATCCTAAAAACCTATGTCTATAACTGTCAACAACTGTTGATATTACTTCCTTGACCCATACACAACACCATATGATATATGTGTTTTCAAAATAAAATAATAAAATGATAGATATATAATAAACCTTTTACTTCACATATCAGTTTTTGTGTTTGATTTAGTTTATTATATTTACGTCATATTAACAGCCAGGATCATTTAAGGACGGCCTTTCGTGTATTACATGGTGTCTTGCGTGTGTCATGTGAGAGGTGCGTGTTTTATGGAGACTTGTAAGTTTATGGTTGTGTCTTCTTGTATAGTAGAATTCTTGCTCTTTTCATAGAACATATTACACAAATAAATGAAAGCAACTCACCTGCGTCTCCTGTGTATCCAGTTACAAAAAGTCTATATCCATCTTCAGCATTTGCGACGGTAAATACATTGTAGTTGGCAAGGCGAGTCTCATTTTCAAAATCTTCGACATATATCCTCAAGGAGTACCAATCCGACGACGTAAGGTGGTGTAGGTACTGGTTTCCTTACAATACAAACAAAAGTGTTTACGTTACTGATAACGTAGCTATTTCAGCAATAGCTTTATTTTAGAGCTTTTGACCCTTTGAAGCGATGATCGACGTACAACGCTAACATTTGTAAAATACATTTTCGGTATAGAACCGATTTGCGCAAATACATCCGCGCTAAAGAAGCATAATTGACAATTTACATTCGCGCTAAAATTTGACTTATATCATTTTGGCGATTTTTTAGAGAATAACTTCGTTAAAATGTTTGGTTTTTTTTGTATATCATTTGTATAGCCACGATGGTTATAATGCTAAATCATCATTGTCCTTCCTGTTCAAAATCGCTAATGCGGTAAAATGGTTACATTTACAGTAACTTAGCTGACATCATTTGTTTTTTTCCAAATTTATATATAATGAGACCTTTTAGACGGTTATACTGGATGTATTTATGCAAAAATTAAAGCGAGTTAATAGATATTTTTTTAAAGAGATGTTTATTCTGTTCGTGGAATGCATGTCAAACTAATGAGAAAATGGATATTGCGCTTCATACGCTTCATAGAGAATGTATGATTTCATATAATAAACCATAGGATTATAAGACGTTTTATCAGACTATTGTAAGAAAAAAAATATTTTAAACGTCTTTTGCAGCTTTGAAATAACTCAATCGTGCGAAATAAATTCTATAACCAAAAATCACTCGTTATGTGACCCTTTTTTATGATAACTGTTGACGAGAGCGAGATGATTTATATGCATACCTAATTTTTATAAATTGGGCTTTAAGAAAACAATTGATTCATGACTGGATCGATACGGTGATCTTAAGGAACCAATTCTAGTAAATGTCACTGAGAAGACAAATGTTTATTTCTGATTTGTGAAACAAATACATTCATGACTTATGAACAAATAGTTAAATAAATTAAATATATGTCAAGATGCCTTACCTAGCCAGAATTCATGATTCAGGTTTCCGAACCCGAGAGAGTAGTCGTCCCATTTTCTATAGAAATCAGTAGATCCATTCACCCGTGTCTGGAACACCTATAACACACGTCAATTTATTTGTTGAATTAATAATGACTTAGTTTGGGGTTAATATACAGTTTATTATGATCTACCGGGTTCATTGTATAGTTAAATCCACTTGGCATCACAGTGAAACGGTCGTTATAGGCAGGTGGTCGTTATGACAGGTTTATATATTGTTATATATTGTGTATAGTATACATATTATACATTCTCGCAAATATCAAAGATTTTCTCTGATGTACATGTCATTTACGTGTTCAGTCTTGTAAATAAAATATACATCAGAGAATTTTTTTTTCACATTTGCCAGAGAAACTACATATCATATATAAACATTAAAGACATTTCAGTCAGTCCTTATGGTGTAATACCATTAAATAATACATTTTTATGCTCTGGTAGAATCTGAATTATTGACCTCGGTTATAATTATAATATGACGGTTAGAATGAACCTCCACAAAGGTCCATAATTGATAAATAATGGGGTCTATTTCATATTGATATGGTCAACTATCTACTGTTCTGGGATGGTATACATCTATTATCTTGATCTGTTGCTAAGAATGTAACTAACCGTCCAGCCTCCTCCGTCCGTCTCCATGTCACACCAAACTCTTACAGCGTTTTTCCTGTTTATATAGATAGTATAAACCCCACTCTCCGTATTTCCCGCGTCTCGGACATCCTCGCAGTCACGTGGTATACCTGTAAATATAACGTATCATATATTTTACATTGGTTCTATATTGCTTTAGATACATTTTGATATTGTTATTTACAGATTCAAGCAACGTTACTTCGTTATGTCTAATTTACATTAATATTATTGTTCATAATCTAGTTGTTGCTTATATATGTTTCTTCCATTTATAATAATTCATTCATTTTGAATGTTTCTATCTAAACATGCATAAGGCATATTGTCTATTTTACTGAATCACACCTTAATTCGTCAAACCTTATGGTTTTCAATATATTAATGAAGAAATAATATTGTATCAACATTTTAGAGTTAGAGCACATAAAACTTTAAGATGAAAACTAGCACCCTATTACATGTTTACAACAGGCCACAGAAGACTAAGAATTTGTTACAGTTTATATCAATTTGGACCCACAAGAGTGTCTATTCAACATTTTCAGACGTTTTAAGGGTCTAGATAAAAAATCGATGGAATTCGTGTAACCGTGTTTAGTACATGTGGAATACAAATTTTAAGATATTTATCTTGATAAAAATGGTCAATAGGCACGCGAGTGGGTTCAAATGAATATAAACTGTATAAAAGTATGAGATCTCAGTACAACAGGTGGATTGATAATCGCAAAATGTTAGTACCCTAACTAAGGTTAGAAATCGAAAAGTAATGAGAGGATCAAAATGAAATATACGAAACAACTGGCTGTAAACGAATGAATGGTCGCCTTTAAAAAAATGGAGTATAAGAATAAAATGTAAAACTTACACGTATACTTCTGGTCATCCAGTGCCACCACGGCTACAGCACGGGACACAAGTAGTACGAGAGCAAACACGACCTGAACCATGTTTTGAGCTTGACAAATAGGGTTTAGATAAAATAGTCGTCAGTAAATATATATATATATATATACCAACATCTATCCTACAATATCATTGTAAGCAGATAATTAGGAATTGGAGAGGTAACCTTATTTTGAGATGAACAAAGTCCTGTTTTCTATAAGATGTTCACTGCCTGTGACATATGTGTCTATAAGTGGTTATAGGCCCACTTCAGTTCCGAATTTAATTTCTGAAATAGTAATGTAAAACGAGATAATTTTATAGAGTCGCAAAAATTGTTAGTTTATCATTATTACTACACTTAGCATCGCCAGCTGGAAAAAAATCAAATAAATAAATATTACTTTTCAAAACGCGGGTCACCTTATGTTTCCCGCCATCGCCATAATTACTGCACGTCAGAGGGTAAAACAGCGAAATGAATCTTCACTGTAGAGTCACAAAAGTTATTAGATTACGTTATTTATACACTATACACTTAATACCACATTCTGAACAATTTGACTAAAATAAATTTAATGTTAGTTCCAATACCACGGGTCGTCTTATGTTTCCTGCCGTCGTCGTAATTGTCGTGCATTATATTTTAGTTGACTATAATTGCGTCACACGGCAAAACAGTAAATAACACTTCACTGTTTACATCGGTTACAGAGTAAATCTTTCAATTTGTTTAGTTTTGTAACCTCATCTTAGGCCCTCATATTTTCTGATGTTAATATTGTTGTGTTAAGAAATCTTTATATTTTGTTTTGAAAAGGTAGTGGGCCTTACATTTTGTGTTTAAAACGTCTCAAGGAAGGCGTTACCAGTGAAGTTATATGCTGTATGTTATTTTGTTGGTACTGATGCAATACCACAAGATATGAGTGGAGGTCAAAGTCCTTCGTTTTTATGATTCTACTTAACACAGAAGTGGACCTATTAGATTGACACTTCAAATATATTCCTCTTCATTCACACCCTGAGGTATGATGTAATACGTATAACATACCGACGGCACAGACGTAACATGAAAAAGATAGTTTTAATGTAGGGTTCAAATATTTTCAATTATGTAACACGAAAAATAATATATAGTGTAAATAATAGTCACGTACTCACGTAAAACATTTTGTGAAAGGCAAGTAATATATTTGATGTAGGATGAAAATTATCACGTCTTACGTGTGCACGTAAATGACAAAAAGACATTTCTCCCATTACATAAAATAAAATGTTTTTTGTCTTACATAAATGGTAATTTCTCAACCCTACATGAACCGATATTTATCACACTACAGTAAACGATAAGACTTTGGTGTGACATGGAAACGGACAGAGGAGGCTGGGCAGTCAGTTACATCATAGTACATTTACCTCCCCCCCCACCCCCCGACATATATCATAGAGAAACTTGAAAAGTTCATTGTTGTTATATAACTGTATGTATTTACCTACAGTGTATAGATGTGTTGATAAGTTTAAAATCTGACCGCCAATAGTATTCACATATCAATGTTTATTACTTTCCAGAGGCAATAATGTATCATTGAATAGATATGTGTTATGTCAAAATGTACATTATATATTGCCATGTCGTTTAAATGTGATAACATAATTTATGCGATTAATCCTGAAATGATTACATCTTGGTTTACCTATTGGACAATTGTCATTTAAATATAAAAACCCATTCCTGATTTGTAATCTATAGTTGGATCCCCAACCTTCAAAGCAGCTACTGCGGATATTTGACAATATTTTCGCGGATTACTAGATAGTGAACTGTGAGTGTGAAAATTATTCAGACTGTCGACTTTTATAGGTTGGATCACAATCTACGGACAACTAATTCAGTGTCTACGTCGGATTAATAATACGAGTGAGCTTTCATTTTATTTCTGTGCAATGTGCCACTTTTTATTTATTGATAATATGAGAACCAAATACAATTAAGAAGGAATTAATTTACCTGTCTGTTAATAAGAAGACATTACTATGATGTTTATAACTTCGTGTAGTTTCGTAGGTTGTTGTGGTGTGTGTAGATGTAGAACTCCAACGCAGATTCAGTGGATGGTACGATACGTTTTATTGGAGTCTTATGAATCGACTCTGTACAGAGATTATTGGCGAGTTAATATTGCAGTACTTTCTTGTAATCAAGGCTAAGAATTATTTAAGATAAGAGTTCCGTGTAAAAATTGTAGAATATAATTTAAACTAATGTAATGAGTCCTCTCCGGAGATGAAAATATAAAACATGTTTTTCCTGGTATTAGACTGCATCAGGTAATTCGAAATCCATTGAGCACTTCGAAGATATAAGTTGACGTGGAAGGTGTTGTGTTGACTTCATCGGAAAAGGAGATTTATACATTTTTTCCGGCATTAGACTGCTTCGGGTATTTCCAAATCCGTTGATGATAATTGTGTTGACGTGGAAAGGTTTAGTGTTGACTTCTTTGGATAAGGAGACTTAAGACAAACATTCCGGCATTAGACTGCATCGGCTCCTCCCTACCCGTTGAATATGAAGGTATTTTTTGGTGAATGTTCATGTCTTCAAGCACAGAGATATAATTAAAAATTTGCGTGAAATAACACGTCACTATCTCTGACTCTGACATAGCCTGGCATAGTCCTTATAACGATTTTCACCTTGTGTTTAATCACTTCAGGGGGACTATCCAGAAAATATACGTATGTTGAAATAATTGATGTTAAGTTTCTTTTGTGGAGATATATATATTAACAGGAACTCCAATGATAGAATGAAGACGGCATACACAAACAAGTCAAATATAAACGAAGACAAAATAAAGTCAGAATTATGATGGACTACTGATCCACTTCTACCACTGGCGGCGGCATTATAGATGACAGGCGTGGGTATATAGCTGTATTCAGGTGTTGGTAGTCATAACGTGGTGGTATGAGAACTCCCGTAGCATGTGATGAAGATGGTACCTCGGATGGACTATTACTGTTACTTCCTTTCTTTTGAACACCATATGTTACGTTTTTAGTAGATTCAACATTCTTTTTACACTTATGTGAACATTTGCAATACAATAATATCGACACTATAAATAAACAAATGACACCTATTACTGAAACTAATGGAATAATGTATTGTTGTATACGTGAAAAATTATTATCAATAGACTCTATAGATGAAAGTTCAGAAATTAACGATGTCATCGATAGTTTGTCCATATGTTTTAAGTGAGTAGGTATTGTTACAGCTGAATAGTTAGGGAATTTTTGATGAAAAGGTATCCATAAAGAACTCATAGAAATATTTAGATGTTTATGTGTAGGAAAAGTAATATTTAGTGCACGAGTTGCCATAGACTTTTGAAAAGAGGCTGCCAAAATTATATGATCGCTGGATGCGGAGCATGAATAAGGCACATTTATAATTTGTATGGGAGGTTTTACAAGTATTTGTGAAGTTTTATCATGTTGCTGGCACACAATGGAAAATCTCCTTTCTATGTTGGTTGTAATGGCCCAAGAACCATTTTGTATGTGAAAACCTAACGGAAGTTGTGAGTCTGGGACAACAATTGTGACACAATATTTGTTAATAAAACAATATAGACTGATCAAGGTAGTAAATTGACCAATGTTTCGTGTGTCTGTAACATATGTTGTATCACCGCTTTGTATGATTGTATATGGTCACTATCTGTACCGTCTTGTGCTGTATTTGTATCTGTTTGTGTGGAGTTGTGAACTACCTTATTCTGGCTACAATCAATTGAAGTGATGTTTGTGTTGTGCTGTTGCTTTTTATGTCTGTGACTGCGAAGTTCCATGTTAGGGACAGGTTCATCATCAGAGGAATTTGTGGGTTGTTTTTTCGAACTTGTGTTTTTGTGCGGGGGCGGGTTGATGGGGGTGGAGGAATGTCATCATCTGTGTCACTGTCGCTTCCGTCATCGCTGGAGGGCGGACAAGCGTAATGTGCTCTGCGAGTAGATCTGTCTGTACTGTTTGGTAGTGGAATGTCCCATTCAAGTTTGGCTGGTTGCAAGTGGCGAGCATGAGTTTTGTGTGTGGAACCATCTAATTGTTTTTTAAGGATAAATGTGGATGGAGATGTTTGTTCTATAATGCGATAGTGTGGTGTCCATTTTGGTTCAAGTTTGGTGTTGCGTTGGTGATTACGCAAGTAGACTGCGTCATTTACCTTAAATGGCGTCTCTTGTACATTGTTGTTAGCTTGTTCTGTGCGTTTGGTTTTAGCTGCTTTTAGATTTTTTACAACTCTTGTCATGTTGACGTGTTGATCTTGAATGACGTGTTTGTGGAAATCTTCGCCTAGGTATTTTCTACGTGGTTCCAAGAGTGTGTCAATAGGTAATACTGGGTCTCTGTGATATAACAGATAGAAAGGACTAAATTTTGAAGTTTCATTGACATGAAATATCATGCTGGCTAATGCATGGGGTATGTTTTCATCCCAGTCATTTGAAGTTTCAAGCAAAAGTTTTGACAAAATGCCATTCAATGTTCTGTGGCTTCTTTCCACCATGGAATTACCTGTTGGATTGTGAAAACTGGTCGTGATGTGATTGATATGTAAATAGCTCAAGACGTCATGTATAATTTTGTTGACGAATGCTTTTCCATTGTCAGAGACAATATGAAGTGGGCAACCATAACGTGGGGAAAATCTCTATCATGATAATGTGTGCAACATTGACAGCTTCATTTGTAGGAAGAGGGAAAGCTTCTACCCATCATGTGAGACAACAAACAAAGCTTAATATGTATTTGTTGTAACTGTGAGTTGTGTGATGTTACACGGAGATATCCATCTGCCCTTTTGCAAAGGGAAATGCTGGTGTATCTGTTTCTTGTTGTGGAACTTGCGGTGTAAATGTGGCTGTCTGTCGACATGGAAGACAAGATTTGATGTATTTGTCTAAGTGTTTGAATATATTTGGCCAATAATAGTTTCTTTTGATTGCCTGATAAGTTCTGTCTTTACCTTGATGGCCTGTACAGTCATGGTATTGTTTTATGACAGCTTTTGTCAAATGTTCTGGTATGTAAAGTCTGAGCTCTGCTTCTGAGTCTGGTTTTGTTATAATATACTATGTCATCACATAATATAAATTGACGTGTTTGTTTGTCTTCCCTTCCTTCTTGTATTTTTTTATGGAGAATGTTAAAATCTTTAGATTGTTCATGTGCCATGATATAGTTTTTGAATGTGTGACTGTCAATGTCTGGAATATCCTCAGTGGGAATTCTGAAATCTGAAAACTGTTTAGGGTTGAAAGCATTGGAATTCAGAGCATTGACCTGAAATGTGTTGTCAGAGATATCAACAACGTGTTCGTCATTGTCATCATTGTCATCACTGATTGTATCTGTGTCAGGTAGTCTAGATAACATGTCGGCAATAATATTCTTACCGCCTTTGATGTATTCAATGTTTGCATTGTACGACATGATCGACAAGGCCCATAATTGCACTTTGCGATTCTTGATGTCAGAGTTCAGTAAGGCCTTGAGGGGTTTGTGATCAGTTTTGATAGTAAAAGTAGCACCATGCAAGTAAAGATGGAGTTTATTCAGGGCATAGTGTATACCGTAGGCTTCTTTTTCAACTGTTGACCACTTGCTTTGGGTTTTGTTAAGTTTGTGTGATAAAAAGTAGATAGGTTTCTCATTTGTTTCTCCTAGTATTATTTCTTCTCCAGGATCGCATGGTTGTGTAAGAACAGCACCTATACAGTGATCAGAAGCATCTGTGTATAAGGTATATGGCTTTGATACATCAGGAAAACTGAGTAGAGAAACAACTGACAAACTTTCTTTTAAAAAGTTGAATGCTTTTTGGCATTCTGATGTCCAAAGGAACTTTGCATACTTTTTTGTAAGGTTGATCAAAGGAGCCGCAATTGCTGAAAAATTGGGAATAAACTTTCGATGGTAACTACAAAGTGATATGAATGACAGACACTGTTTCACATCTGTTGGATGTTTCCTTGATTTTATTGCATCAACTTTATTGTGATCTGGTTTTACTCCTTGACGATTGATATGAAATCCCAAATGATTGGTTTCTTGTTTAAAGAAGGAACTTTTTTTCAATTTTAACCGGAGGTTATGCTTTCGAAGCCTTGAAAAAAATTCTTGAATATGTGACATATGCTCTTCTTCTGACTTAGAGAAAATTAAGATGTCGTCAAGGTATGCAACAGCGAATGCTTGTAAACCGTTTAACAGCTTAGCGATAGCTGACGAAAATACCTGTGGGGCATTCATGATACCAAATGGACATACGTTAAACTCATATAGACCTCTATGACAGGTGAAAGCGGTCTTTTCTTTGTCTTCTGGCTTAAGGGGTACTTGCCAGTAACCCCTTTTAAGGTCAAGTGATGTAAAATACATACTTTTTCCAAGCCTTGCTAACATATCATCAATAACAGGAAGTGGAAATGAATTTGGTTTCGTGATAGCGTTAAGCTTCCTGTAATCTATACAAAATCTTAGACTACCATCTTTCTTTTTTACTAAGACACATGGAAAACTCCAAGGAGAACTAGAAGGTGAGATAATGTTTGCTTCTAACATGTCGTCAATAGCGTCTGATATTTTCTCTTGTTATTATAATGGTGTACAATATGGACGTAGTTTAATGGGTGTGTCAATAGACATTTGAACTAAGTCCGTACGTGTGAGATCTGTTTCCTTTTCAGCAAAAATGTCTATATTGTCTTCAACTAGTTTTGTCATCAAATTCTTATGAGTGCTTGGTGTGTCAAAATGTTCAAGTGAAATTTGTGATTGTTCTTGTTTAGGTTCTTTTGAACTAGTGTCTGATATAACAGATGATATATCATTTTCATGTGTTTCTGTAATCTTCCCAATTGAACATCCCCTGTGTAATATGATTGTTCTTTGTGAGGAATTTACAATCGTGAGAGGAAGTTTTGCTTTGTAATCAGAAATGGTACAAATTGATTCAAGTACTTGTATGTCTGGTTCATGTGGTGCTGATGTAGAATGATTGTGTTCTATGTGAAATAGTTTAGAACCATATAGTTGTCTGTAATGAGGAAGTTTACCTGTACACACTGTGCTAGATTGAGGTGGTAACATAACTTTTTGTGGAAGACGGACAATAGACGATACAAAATAAGCATCTATAATTGGCACTAAGATGTTTCGAACTTTTAAAGCATATTTATCAAAATGAAGACTAACTCCTTCTTTTGCAAACCAATCTCTGCCTAAGATAAAGTTTCTAGACATGTCCTTGATACACAAAAAGTGTGTGTGAAAACTTAACTGCACGAATTGTAAAATTTAAGGATATTTCCCCCGAGACATCAAGCTTGTTAAAATTTACAGATTTCAAGTAAACAGAACTTTTTGAATGGAATGTGTAAGATGTAATTGTTCAATAACTCTGTAATGAACGAGGTTCACCACAGGGACCTAGCACATTTTTTTTAAACTAACAGTATACATATATATATATATTATAGTATCAAGGGTGTGAACTCGGCGGTCGAGAAAAACGGACCTATTTTTTTAAAGCCGTGATTATTTTAATAAATGGGTAATATACAATATTGACGGATATCTTACCTTAAAGAGAAATAATTTATCTTTCCAGTGAGTGCTTGATGAACAAAATTGGCCAAGTATTGACGAAGTTATGGCTTGATGAATCGGGAAATTTACGAAAAATATGCTAGGTAGACATTTCCCTGTCCGGTCTAAATGTCGTCTCGGCTCTAATGGGCACCTCAAAAACCAAGCCAAAATCACAAAATCTACGCTTGTGGTGGTAAACAGTACCCATAACTGTGTTCATCCACAATCTCCTTTGGAGGTGTCATGACCCGTAATTTGATGAAACTCCATTTACACATCGTTTAGCTTACTTACTTTAACCGTCACCGCCATATTCATTTGTTCTTCGGAACGCTTCTCGAGTTTACCCTTTAGCACAACATTACATAATTTGCATAATTTAGTCACGATATGTAAAGTCGAGAAGCGTCCCGAGAGAAAAAAGAACATGGCGGTGACGGTTAAATTAAGTGAGCTACACGATGTTTAAATGGAGTTTCTACAAAGTACGGGTTATGACACCTCCAAAGGAGATTGTGGATGAACACAGTTATGGGTACTGTTTACCACCACAAGCGTAGATTTTGTGATTTTGACTTGGTTTTTGAGGTACCCATTAGAGCCGAGACGACATTTAGACCGGACAGGGAAATGTCTACCTAGCATATTTTTCGTAAATTTCCCGATTCATCAAGCCATAACTTCGTCAATACTTGGCCAATTTTGTTCATCAAGCACTCACTGGAAAGATAAATTATTTCTCTTTAAGGTAAGATATCCGTCAATGTTGTATATTACCCATTTATTAAAATAATCACGGTTTTAAAAAAATAGGTCCGTTTTTCTCGACCGCCGAGTTCATACCCTTGATACTATAATACATATATGTATACCATTGTTTAAAAATTTTCGTGCCAGATCCCTGTGTTGTTTACGGTGCCTGGTGGTATTGAGATTGTCATAAGTCAAACATCAGCGGATAAATACCTTTCACAGCCGACAACTTCATTTGCCAATGGCGTCGTGTGGTATGATTTTAAAGGTCATCATTATTCTCTCAAGTCTTCAAAAATTCATCTTAATCTATGTGTTTCTCTTGGTGGGTTAAATAATACTTAATCAAATGTGACCTTTTGATAGACGATCAACCTCTTGTCTGTGATGTCTTATAATACTTCGCTAGGTTGTCTCCTGATGGTAGCATTACCCGACTGTACATGTCAAAGGAGGTTATAAACATGTGCGGTTGCTGCAACCTAGTAGCCTCGTGACCTGATCATTTGGAATGTTTAAGGCCATAAGTTTCTTCTATGATCTGGATGCGGTATTTTATATCCGCGAAGTTCATGGTTTAGAAGTAAGTGGTTAAACCGCCTCTGCTAATTTTGGGTGGACATGGTCAGTGAAGTTGAAAATGTCCAGACAAACAACATCAAATCAATGGTCACAATTTGATGAATATTCTTAAACCATGTTGTAAAAATATCTGTGTTCTTAAACTATCTTTACAGATATCTGTAACTGGTAGCGAAGCGATGCTAATGGATTGTCAGAAAATATTGGCTTTGGTTTTAAAGAATACTTAATCAAATGTGACCTTTTGATAGACGATCAACCTCTTGTCTGTGATGTCTTATAATACTTCGCTAGGTTGTCTCCTGATGGTAGCATTACCCGACTGTACGTGTCAAAGGGATCTATAAACATGTGCGGTTGCTGCAACCTAGTAGCCTTGTGACCTGAACATTTTGAATGTTTAGGACCATAAGCTCCTTGATTTGATCTGGATGCGGTCTTTTATATCCAAGAAGTTCATGGTTTAGAAGTAGTTAAACCGCCTCTGCTACTTTTGGGTGGTCAGGCACATACTGTATCAAAATGGGTCGATATTTAGTATGTAACACTAAGTTTAAAAGTGCATTTGATATAGTACACATGGGAAAGTAAAACAAACAATTGATTGATGGGTATAGATCTGTGATAGTCAGAAGCAGCAGTGTTGCCTTGCGCGGTATCAAGTAGTCTGTCATTTTTGGGAGATGATATCCAAGATGAGCAGGGCGGAACCTGACTTGCAGTTTATCAAATTGGTTAGCGATACAGCTAACATGATAACGCAGCAAAGCGTAAGGGTTAAGTTAGATGGGGATTAGATATTTTGGGGCGCACGTGCCTTTTTAATATATGCACAAAGGGGCGTGGAGCAGTAAGTGTTAGGTTGATAGATATACTGGGAATTTTAGGAGTTGAGAGAGAGACTCCAGGATGTAGGCCACAAGAAAACATCACCCGGACGGGGCTCCGAGGTGGTGTTAGGGAGCCGGGCGTAAAAGGAGGACTAGGTAACATGGATCTGTAAAACACAACGGAAGTACTAAATAATTTTTTAACTAAATACCACGTGTATGTGTTGTGGCACATACGGTATTTATTTTGGTAACTGTGACCAGGATAAGAACGGGTAACCGAGGAAAGGAACATTTAGAGATGTTGCTAAATGCTATTTTTGAAATTAGGTGAACTTTACTTTTGGACTATTTTGGACTAAGATTGTTGGACAACACTCCAACCTCATGGAATCAAAATGATGATGTGTACCGACTTCGCTGAGGGCTTAGGTGTGAGGGCAACACTAGCCCGTAAATGCTGTTGGCATTGTGTTTGGGAGAAAAGGCATTATTAGTCATTGTTGATTGTATTCATCAGTGTGTATGATGGAGTCGTATAAACCTTCAGAAGGAAAGGACAGTTCATGTTACTTATTTCATTGTAAAACACAACGGAAGTACTAAATATTTTTTAACTAAATACCACGTGTATGTGTTGTGTCACAATACCTTACGGTCAGTAAAGTTGAAAATGTTCAGACAAACAACATCAAATCAATGGTCACAATTTGATGAATATTCTTTAACCGTGTTTCAAAACGAAATCTGTGTTCTTAAGGTAGACCGTCCCTTCTGATTTCCTCTCACGGATTTTGTTCATTTTTTTTAATTTGATTTTAGGTATACCCTGATCACAAAAACCGCATAAAAATCATATGTCACCGGGTTAATTTTTCTTCCAGGGTTGCTTAAAGATATATACAAATGACTTAATAATCCGGATTTTAAGGATTTTTGAATAAATAATATTTCCTCCATGTAGCATCCCTTAACATATAAATAATATACCTGTAACATGTTCATACCTTCAGTAGGTGATAAAGAATTCATTACTATATTCAATAAGCTGGGTTTTCCACAATAAAACGAAATAACGTTATTTTAAAATTATGTCCGGACCCAATTTTAGTGAAAAATTGCATAAAAATAGAAATGTTTTCTTTTTATTCTGAAAAAAATAATCTCAAGAAAAATCGATTTTTTTAGAATTTCCATGAAGATTGGCTTATTTGCAATAAAAAAGTATACCTCACCGCATTATTTTTCAAATTATGACCGATTTGCTTCCTACTACCCCTTAAATTTTGGTCTGAAAATTAAAAAAATAGGCGAATCCGTAGCACTTTTCAACGTTTTATGTTATTCATCTACCCGTGTTAGTTTTTACCGATTGGCACACCTTTAGACTGATACATTTCAAGTAAACACTCGAAAAGGTTCTAGACGAAATACTTGCTCGAATGCCGATTTCAGAAGCGAGTTGTAATAGATGGGTACGGAGAAATAAAATACGTTTGCCGGGATTCGGATAGCGACGTAACCAACGTATGACGTCACAGAAGGGACGGTCTACGTTAAACTATCTTTACAGATATCTGTTACTGTTAGTGAAGCGATGCTAATGGAGTTCCAGTGTTTCAGCTATGTATAACTTGTTTCTCAATCGATGTAATATAGATAAAGTTTATATTTATATTTATATTATATATTTGGAAGTGAAATAAACAATTATCAACAACTGTAATTCTTCATAGGATGCACTTATATTTCTCCTTATCTTTTTCTCCAACTTTGTCATGAGAAAACCAGTCGTTCCTCTCCGTGTGGATTTACTGCTTAGTCAGCTTTCGATTGGTTTGCGCTTTGTGTCTAAAATAAATCGATTAATTGTGTAACTTGATATGGTTCCGCTCGGAGTATATATTCGCTGAGACGTTAACGAAACTTTCCATGGCATTAGTTATTCCTTTTGTTTACCGTATCAGAATCCCATTTAACGAAACGTTATCCTGGATCAGAAAATCTCTTCCTCTCTCTTTCTTAACATGACCCTGTGTGTTAATAGAACATTAAACCAATCATTTCAAACCAATCACAGGCTACATTAATAAAGTATGGAAGACGATAAATAATATGAGCGAAAAGTCGTGGAATTATATAGGTGTAATCTGATGTAGATGGACTCATCCCTGTCCAGTTTGGTAATCCTACTTCAGCCTTCTTATATCTAACAATATGTTAATATTTTCTGTTGTTGTTATTGTCACCAAAATGTAAAATTTGCATATGTAACAATTGACTAAACAGTTTTGCTATCCTGTATTTAATCTCAAACTGGTGAAACTGGAAATGACTATAGTTTTCTATTTTGTTTGTCCGTCCGTCCTCTGTCCTCCTGAATTTTTAGCAATCTTACGGTTTCACATCATTTCATATTTTTAATATTTTAATATTTACATTTTCATTTCGCTTCGCCTCAATGAAACAAGTAAACTTCGATCACTTCGATCACTTCATTTCCCAATGAAGATGCTTGGTCACATTTTGACATTGTTAACATTTTGACCTAGTTTTACGCCACTTCAACTTTGAATTAACGTTCTGCGATGTGGCATATCATTGATCATTAAGAAACATAGACAGAAATGCTTGATAAAGTGATATTAGAAATTGTCAGTATATATAAATATATATATTAGGGTTCTACGGTCATTCAGTTAATGTCATTATGTCTTTGGTATAAAACATTGTCGACGCTCTTATGGTCGCATATCTTTATACATTTGTGATCACCAAACTTTCCATTCCTGGATAGACATTGAATCAAACTCTTCGATCTACATATCAAGATTAGGATCAGCTCTGATTTGTTTAAAATTGTTGTCAGCGCATACACATTCAGGGGCTCGTTAGATGGTCAGAACTGGCAATTCCATAACCGGAATCCCAATTTTGGAACCGCCAACACTTTCCGTAAACGAAAAAGTGCCGAAGATCTCCTTTTGCAAAACGCGCAATCGGATAATTTTTTTTAAAACAATAGCTGCATTCGACTCGCAACTCGTGTTACTGTCCTTGCAATAAATGTTAACTCGAGAGTTGCAAGTTGAAGGTAGCCCATGGAGTGATTGTCACAGTGATCTGTCATAACAAAGCCATCCGCGAA
Organism: Argopecten irradians; assembly: GCF_041381155.1. Lineage (NCBI taxonomy): Eukaryota > Metazoa > Mollusca > Bivalvia > Pectinida > Pectinidae > Argopecten > Argopecten irradians. The sequence goes on from NC_091149.1 coordinate 26,857,181, forward strand.
GTCGAATTTTCTTATATTTCTTGACATGTTTATGCGTTTACTAATACATTTTATGCACAAAGTAGGTATGTGAGGCTGTCCTTAAATGACATAAGCTGTTTAAGCAAGTTCAGCAAAATTAATATTTAAATAATACAGGTGGATTGAAGATGTATCGAGACATGGTGAAAGTGAGTAAGAATCTTAAAATGGTCACACGATTCATTAATTTTCAAATTTTATTACAAATATTTTCTTCTGTCATATAATATCATTTCTATCATGTAAATGCATATACGTAAACATTCCGCGAACATTGGCGACCTTTCTATAAATAACAGCGACTATTGACAAAGATATATTATAGATAATGTAAAAAGTATTAACATATCTCAAGTATGTAAACAAACTACTTTTTCTTTGTCTCAGTCTCGATAATTACGTTGACATCGGTTTCCTCTGTCAACCCTAACTTGGCAGTTGCTTCCCGGCGCAACGCTTTCTTATCTGGTTTTCCGTTTGCTAGTTTCGGAAATTCTTCAAACTGTAGGAAATAGGTTGGCATTTCACCAAGACTATCGACAGTACCGTCCGTAAATAAGTGTTCGTGACAGTATTGTTCAACTTCATCCGGTGTTATTTTCTCCGATGACACAAAACACACACATACCTCCTCGTATAATCTTTTGTCAGGAACAGCTACAACAAAAACTTCCTTGATAGATTTGATGTTTTTTAAAAGCAGCTCGATCGCACCTGGATAGATTTTGCGCGTGCCTCTGGATATGATGTCGGTTTCTCTCCCGAGCATAATTAGTCGTCCATCAGTTGAGATTTTACCTATGTCGCCTGTCCGAAACCAACTATCATCTGTGAACGCCGATTTGGTAAGCTGTTGGTCTCCAACATATTCTTTAAATAGTTGATTTGACCGTACTTGAATCTTCCCGACTGCTCCGTTTCTTACTGGACGCTCCTGGTCATCTACAACTCTGACCTCAAGCCCCGGATACGGCTGACCAACATCGCCTGCTTGAAGACAATCTGTTGGACCGAGTGGACCGTTCCATGCCATACCCGCGGTCTCTGTGCTGGCATACACTACCATCATTGTACGTGAGACTCGCCCTATTACACCGGTGTAGGAGCTATTGATCATCTGACCTCCAGTAGTGATCTGCTCCAGTCTAAACCCGTCATCCTCAACAGTCTTTGACAGCTGAATCAAATCCTGAATAAGAAAAGGCAACAGAAGAGCGTGTGTACAGCGTTCCTCTTTTAAAATATTCCAGAGGAATGCAGTGTTTTGCGTTTTCATAGTAACGTAGGCGTTCATGAGGACTCTTGTTTCGCCACGCAGTATAGTAAATATAGGAGATCCGCCGCTCCAGGCAAAAGGTCGGTCATTGTACATACGGACAGTGTAATCAACTTCCGGCTGAGTGAGGAAAAGAGGAGAACAGGACAGACCGAAGTGAGTATGAAGAGCCATCTTTGGTTGTCCAGTACTTCCCGATGTTGAGAAAATTATGGCGTTGTCTTCTGGATATACATTTGGTAAGTTAACTTCGGTAATGTCCCGTGTTTGTATCTTCTGAAATGTATCAGTATTCTGGAAACCATCCATGTCTATCTTGCCTACGAATATCATTTTTATCCTGCCGTTCCCTTTTGAGCTGTCTGTTTCAACATTGCAGCGCTCCAGTATGACTTTGACAGCAGGGAGTAAGTAATTATCCTTACCACAACCGACCAGCATTAACTTGACATTTGCCTGACGAAGCATCCCATTGATGTCTAGAGCAGACTTTGTACTGATTGTAATATTTAGAACAACCGATCCCGCCATCATCACGCCAAGCATTGCAACAGCCATCTCGAGCATATTAGGCCCCACAAGGGCTACGACATCACCTTTTTTAATCCCTTGTGTAATTAGGTACCTCGCCAGCTGTTCGGCTTGTTGAACGAGATTGGCATTCGTCAAACTCGCCCTGGAACCATCCGGCTCTCTTAGGACAAATATCTCCTGGTTTGGGCGAAGGCGGGCATTTTTTATCGCTGCCTTGGTAACTGTCGAGTAGTTGTAAGGTTTAGTAAATGGTGTGTGGAGATACGCGAAGTCGTGTGGATCACTCATGTCTGAAAAAAACGAAATATCGTGAGAAATCAGTGAATGAAGGATACAAAAACTTATGTATGTTATAGAAGGCCTATAACAAATTAAGTTACTGATACCTTCGTCAGAGTTCAAGAGGTCACGAACAAACTTGTTTTAAGTAATTGTGATAACTCACTAAAAGAGTATTAAAATATTCTTAAAATTAATCAAAATGGAAAAATTATTTTAATTAAAATAGTTCAAATTAATTAAAGTGTTGTATTTATCTTTGCATATCAGGTGTATCAATATGACAATTTCATCTACTGCTATTGTTTAATCGGTTGTCCATGACAACACACCGAAATCCGATATAGCACATACTATTTCCTGCCGAATCATAGGATATCATTAACTTATATTTTTCGCTATGCAGACGTATAAGTTTTTTATGCTTCATTTTTTTAATCTATTTTTTTTTAACGGAAATGACTAGTTTATATGTAAATATACGCATTTGTTGTCATATTTTTGACATGCATTGGTGAGTAACATACATTGAGTGTTCTAGAATATCTATCACGGGGCGCTAACGTGCACCACTGGATATGCTAGAAAAACGCACTTAATAGTTATAATTATGTATTAATTTAAACGTTTATTTCTATATCACATATACACATCTGATATGCTTGCACACATGACTTATTTGACATTAAAAAGTCGGGTATAGATTTGCATTAATTTGTATAATTTGTACACCTTATCACATACATGAACATGTCCAAGTAGAGTTTATCTATAAATATAGCTCTAATGTGGTGCATCACTGCTATAGTGTATCCGTACTTTGTCCTGTATAATATACAAACATACTAATTAAGTAATATGTACACATTTTCATCATCAGCTGTTCTATCAAACACGTGAGTTCATAATCCTGCTACAGTAAGTTTGTTTCTACACATCGCCAAATTTAACTTTACATTGATAGCGTCTGTCGGTTTCAAATGCAGCGGCCCGAATCACCAATATCTGCGTACCTGTATATGTGATATACACGTGACAGGTACGGAATATGATCAACTACGATGTGCTGTACATGTTTATCATTATCAGGTTATCTTAAAATATGTTAATGACGTCTCTATCGCCAGAGTGGAGCGATCGCCTCTATGTGGAGCACAGGGACCTGGCACGATTTTTTTTAAACTAGCAGTATAGGTATATATATTATAGTATCAAGGGTATGAACTCGGCGGTCGAGAAAAACGGACCTATTTTTTTTAAAGCCGTGATTATTTTAATAAATGGGTTCTATACAACATTGACGGATATCTTACCTTAAAGAGAAATAATTTATCTTTTCATTGAGTGCTTGATGAACAAAATTGGCCAAGTATAGACGACGTTATGGCTTGATGAATCGGGAAATTTACGAAAAATATGCTAGGTAGACATTTCCCTGTCCGGTCGAAATGTCGTCTCGGCTCTAATGGGTACCTTAAAAAACCAAGCCAAAATCACAAAATCTACGCTTGTGGTGGTAAACAGTACCCATAACTGTGTTGATCCACAATCTCCTTTGGAGGTGTCATGACCCTTACTTTGTAGAAACTCCATTTAAACATCGTGTAGCTCACTTACTTTAACCGTCACCGCTATGTTTATTTGTTCTTCGGAATGCTTCTCGAGTTTACATATCGTGACTACATTATGCAAATAATGTAGTGCTGTGCTTGTGGGTAAACTCGAGAAGCGTTCCGAAGAACAAATGAACATGGCGGTGACGGTTAAAGTAAGTGAGCTACACGATGTTTAAATGGAGTTTCTACAAAGTACGGGTCATGACACCTCCAAAGGAGATTGTGGATCAACACAGTTATGGGTACTGTTTACCACCACAAGCGTAGATTTTGTGATTTTGGCTTGGTTTTTGAGGTGCCCATTAGAGCCGAGACGACATTTCGACCTGACAGGGAAATGTCTACCTAGCATATTTTTCGTAAATTTCCCGATTCATCAAGCCATAACTTCGTCAATACTTGGCCAATTTTGTTCATCAAGCACTCAATGGAAAGATAAATTATTTCTCTTTAAGGTAAGATATCCGTCAATGTTGTTTAGAACCCATTTATTAAAATGATCACGGTTTTAAAAAAATAGGTCCGTTTTTCTCGACAGCCGAGTTTATATATATGTATACTATTGGTTAAAAATGTCCGTGCCAGGTCCCTGTGATGTGGAGGGCTCTGACTTATGTCGTCTGGTCGAAACATAACATAGTCCATAATGTTTCCGCTCCTGCTAAGCGTTGAGCATGGAAGGAGTGGGAGCATGGAAGGAGTGGGACGACTGGTTTGCCTTTATCGGGTAGGATGTGCTTATTTTGTGGCTTTGTTGGCATACCTTAGTAAGATAGTACTATAAAAAGGTAAATAGGTCTACTATCATAAACAGATAAAATACAGTTATACCGTTGTCTCAAAAATATACAGACTACCTTACACACAGGAGAGGTCGTCCTTTTATAATGTCCTTAGCTGTAAGAAGGACATTAAACTTATATACCAAACCAAATCGATTACACGTTAGGAAGTAGAACATATGTCAAGAAGATAAAGAAAAGATAAAATCCTAGTCGCCTTTTGCGATCACATAGTATGCACAGCAGGTACAATTCTAATGACCGATATAACGGGCAGTAGCTGGTGACATGATCATTATTCTTCTCTTAAGCATCGTATTATGGTTTGCTAACAAGATTTTATGGAATACAATGCATGGGTTTGAACAATTAATAAACGTTATGAAAAGACAAATGACTATAATGTTTCATTTTCAAGAATGTGTTCTTCCCTTTAATGACCTCAATGTTGTAGAGTGTAACATCTTACGTGCCATATATAATAATGTCAGTCTGTTTCACGACACCTGGGGATGTTTATGTGCGGATATTGTAAGAGTCTGTAATACAATGTGAACAGAACATATAGGTAACTGTATACGTGTATGTAAACTATAAACAAGACACTTCTACTAGTGTAGTTAGCGATGGGAATTATACCATATGATCTGAAAAAGTATCTTGAATAAAAAAAACAAATTTACCTGTATCGATCTGTTTTTGTAACTTGTGACGTAGACGATTATGTACAATGGCAACCAGTACAACTTGCACAGAAACGTGTTATCACAACTACCACTACCGTATACAATTTCACAGGTATTTACTTACCTGTATATTATAGAATATCCGCTCGCGGTTCACCTTGCGTTGATCGTATTCGCTGGAAATCCCAGCTACACTTAATGCATCGTGATGTCCAAAAAAGTGACCATGAATGCATTAATCCAGTAAACTTCAACGAGAACTGTTCCTAAACGCATAAAATAGCTTTGTTTATTTAGCAACGGGTACGTTGTAGATCATACCTTTAAGTGTAAACCGACGCTGTTCAGACTTAGGTATGGCACAGACATTTGGCTCTATAGATATTTTTCTCTGTATACCGTGTCAAGGTCTATAACTCGGCCGGCCATATACATAATGTAACACTACCCAATTGCGGTGGTTTTCGAGCTACCGATTAGAACCCTGGCGTGTTCATTGGAGGACACCACAGTGTCCGACAATGTGAAATCAGGCTGTTTTCCGATGTTTCATGGATACCTTGTGACCTTTATACGGCATCATATATATTGTATCATATACCAAATTAATGATTAATTATCTGGTTGTCGATTGAGAGTATTTCAATTGTCACATCTTATACAGTTTGTTTATGATCATACCTTTTAAGAAAATGGGTAGTGTTATATGACCGGCCGGGTTATAGACCTTGACACAGCATTACATATATATAGAGAGAGAGCCAAAAGCCTGTAGGTAGGGTGTGGTATCTTCTGTACGAATACAACACATCAACGTCTAATTTTAAACTAAATAGCCTAGCTGTTAGTCTAGTTGATTCGTCTGCTGCAACACTGTATAACATGAAATGTTGGTTGAGTAGAAACTTTAGTTGTTTTCGTTGTTGTTATGAAGTCACGCTATAAAAACAACCGATTTTATTTGATATATTTATGAAAGCAGCGGGTTGGGGTGATTTGTACATACGTATTATATACGATCTATGTCTCAGTCGTTCTCAGCTGACGGAGCATGGTTTGGCTCAGTCGGTTATTTACACCGGAGACATAAGTTCGATTCCTGGTCGGAGCACTCGTCAGGATGATGTGTATTTAAACCCTGCTCTTTTACAAATCATTGTCACTATTGCTCCATACACTAACCACGGATATTTTTATCAATGAAAGTATATAAAAACTCCAGATAACACAGGAAAATACAATGTTTAATGTATACAATAGCTATTTACAATGACGCTTCTTTAATGTTGTTAAGACAAGGAAGAACTTGTCGCAACAGATGTCCTTGAAGTACTGGTGTTCCTCTATGGTAAAGAGACACGTCACGAATATCCCACAGCCTCCCAAAACATACAGTCATCTACACAGCGCAAGACGCGGCACACATGGGTGGCCGTCTTAGCATGGCAATGACTGTTAATAAGACGCTAATATAATAACTCAATATTTTAAGCGGATGCAACCTTGGTCAAGAGGTTTGAAAGGGGAGATGTCAGATCCTATTTACAACATAGATTACATATGACCTCAATGTAATTACGATATGGTCAGTTCATTTGTGTGACATTACACGATACGATTTCGTTCTGAAACAGTATTTACTTATTCAATATAATAAAAGATTACATTTCGGTTAAGGTGCTTCACAGCCGACGTGTTGATGTTTTTCTTCAGTAACAAAAGTTACTTACTTTACACTATTCCAGCAATGAAAAATTTCATTTTTTATTATTTATTTTATTTTCCTTCAATATGAAAGTATTTAAAAAAAATTGCATCCAGACAAAAACCCACGACACTATGCCCTATAGGGATTAAGGTTCAGCTTGGGGCGACAACAAAATTAGTATATATATCTATATGTACTTAGGTGTTGATTAGACATAATATATATTCACAGGATTAAACTATCAATTATTGTCCAAATGATAAATCATTCATGCTCTGTCGGCGGTGGAACATTTTAAAATGATGAGGAGATATCGCGTGTCCATGTTCTTCTCGTCCTAGGACCATACATGCTCCCATACAAATACTACAAATAAACAAACTTCAACAGGCCACATGTACTTTGAGTTATCGGGAGAGATAAGGTGACAGGCCCTCAGATACAAATATTTGTTTAACCTAGACACCTTTTATGATTGGTGTGACAACAAGGCCGTCATATCCCAGCTGATTAAGCTTAAAGTCATAGAAGCCAAGGTCATTAATGGCAGTCCCTCTCTATGTACAGATGTAATGTACCGCGTGTGTTACTGTCTGTATGGGTTGGAAGGCTAAGCATCAGTGACTATCAAATGCCATATATTGTCACAGCGTAGATATTGATTAAGTATTTTTATTTCATAAAGGTACATTGAAAACGTAAATGTTTTTTTAGCAAAATAACACGAAATCGTAACTTCACCAAAGGAAACTTGAAATTCCGCCTCAAGATTTGCAGCATGCATAAAGAGTAGGTTATTTATGGACACTGTGTAGATGACAAGTGCTGCCAATCTGTCATCGTGAGAACGAAATGTTTATCATTGGAATTAGCTTGATTTTAACCATATGCACACACGATAGGATAGATATATTAGGTATATCTTCGCTCCCGTAAAATGTTCGACGTGGCATTATGATAAGACATAATGAAATGGAGTCGTGTGTTTTGGGGGTGTTTTTTTTTCCAAAAGAGATGTGTAAGAAAGTGTTCGTCCGATTTACTTTACTGTAGGCAATAACAAGAGGCCCATGGGCCTTAACGGTCATCTGAGTACCTTGGCAATAATCATATAGGAAATTTATTAGATATAGTGTCATGGTTGCCATCTTCGATTGGGGATCAACCAGAGATGTAACAACACTTCGTTGGGACTATGTCAGGCTCCTTTCATGCAAGTGTCAGCCAAATCGCACCGGTAGAACTTGAGAAGAAGTTCAAAATGTGTTTTCAAGATGGCAGCTGTGGCGGCCATCTTGGATTAAGGATCGACCCGAAAAATAAGAACACTTTGTCGGGACCATGTCAGGATGATTTCATGCAAGTTTCAGCCAAATCGCACTGGTAGAACTTGAGAAGAAGTTCAAAATGTGTTTTCAAGATGGCGGCTGTGGCAGCCATCTTGGATTTCAGATCGACCCGAAAAATAAGAACATTTTGACGGGACCATGTCAGGATCATTTCATGCAAGTTTCAGCCAAATCGCACCGGTAGAACTTGAGAAGAAGTTCAAAATGTGTTTTCAAGATGTGGCGGCTTGATTTGTGGCGGCCATGTCAAATCATTCATGGATTTCAGCCAAATCGGACTTGAGAGAAGTCAAATGTGTTTTCAAGAGCGCTGTGGCGGCCATCTTGGATTTCGAACCGAAAATAACAACACTTTGTCGGGACCATGTCAGGATCATTTCATGCAAGTTTCAGCCAAATCGCACGGTAGAACTTGAGAAGAGTTCAAAATGTGTTTTCAAGATGGCGGCTGTGGCGGCATCTTGGATTTCGGATTGACCCGAAAAATAACAACACTTTGTCGGGACCATGTCAGGATCATTTCATGCAGTTTCAGCCAATCGCATGTAGAACTTGAGAAAGTAAGTTTCAAGATGGCGGCGTGGAATCTGATGTGTTTTCAAGATGGAACTGGAGAAGCAAATGTGTTTCAGTGGCGGCCCATCTTGGATTTCGGATTGACCCGAAAAATAACAACACTTTGTCGGGACCATGTCAGGATCATTTCATGCAAGTTTCAGCCAAATCGCATGGGTAGAACTTGAGAAGAAGTTCAAAATGTGTTTTCAAGATGGCGGCTGTGGCGGCCATCTTGGATTTCGGATCGACCCGAAAAATAACAACACTTTGTCGGGACCATGTCAGGATCATTTCATGCAAGTCTCAGCCAAATCGCACCGGTACAACTTGAGAAGAAGTTCAAAATGTGTTTTCAAGATGGCGGCTGTGGCGGCCATCTTGGATTTCGGATCGACCCGAAAAATAAGAAAACTTTGTCGGGACCATGTCAGGATCATTTCAGTTTCAGCTGAATCCCACTGGTCAAACTGGAGAAGAAGATTGAAATGTGAAAAGTTTACGGACGGCGGCACGGCGGACGGCGCACGGCTCACGACGACGGACGAAGCATGAGGTCATCATGACCTAAAAAGCGTTGCATGTTGTTGTACGGGGCGCCGATTGGGACTTTATCTTTTTGTAATCAAAATCAATTTTATGTACACAATATTGAATTCTGTCATGACGAAATCATCGTCTTGCAAAATCATCTTCCAGCACACAAAATTATTTTTTGTGCACATAACAATCATTTCTGTCATGACAAAGTTCATTTTTGTGAACGAAAAAAAATGGGTTTTGTTAGACAAAAATGAAAATTGAACACAAAATTCAATTTTGTGTCACAAAAGTCAATTTTGTCACCGATTACGTACGTACAGAAATGGATACTTTATGGAAATTAGTCTTTCAGGGAAAATGCACATGAATTATCATAAACGTAATGAATACGTTCATATTCAACAAATATGCGTTCACTATTACAACTTCCAAGTCTAGTCACCCTTCGCAAAAGAATGAGCGAATTGTAAGCGTTTTAACAGATCGGTTAGCAGCGTACAAGTAAAGGTCAAACATGGACTCATTTGCATACATGTACTTAACTGACGAAATTGAATATTGTCGAAACGAAAATGAATTCTGTCCATAAAAATGAATTCTGTCCACAAAAATGAAATTTGTCATAACAAAAATGGTTTTTGTCCACTGGAAGATTGTTTCTTTAATTTTCTTTTTGTAATATGTTATAAATTTTGTTGATCTGAACTCAGAGTTATTTTTGTCTACACAAAACTGGATTTCGTGTACAAAACCACAAGTGTCCCATTTGGCGCCCCATATGTTGTTCTTAACTGAATAACACATTAATTCGCTTATCTACCAGATGTCTGGTCCGTGTAATGTTTGCGAGCGTAACAATGTAAGTCTAAAAATCTTATTTGTAGTTATGTTTTATTACTTTCAAAAATATCTACAGTTTCAGAAGAATCAAAGTACAGACGGTACATTCAAGATATCAAAACGACATGGATCAAGTACGTTTCACCGTCGATTGGTCTCACCTTCCGTTATTGTAAAAATGATCACGCCAGAACACGATATCACAATCATTAGAAGGTGGGATTTATCAGCGTCAATTGTACCTTACAAACGCCGTTTTGGTATCTGGAGATCGACGTATACAGCTTTATTTTTAATATTTCAAAAGTTCCAAATATGTATATGAGGATTAAAAATGTTTGATTAAAGATAAACTTTTTATCTTCACAGTCTATATTTCAACATGGATGGTTGTATATATTCTGACCAAGTTTTGTTGATATCTAACACAGTCACATACTGGTATCTGCATAGTAATTACGAAACAAATGTTCGTAGTATTCTGGTTTTCAGTCAACTTTGTTGAGAGCCTACGATACTAATCCGGACATGCTGATCTATTTTGTTAGTAAAACTTTTATTTTGCTATGGAGTTTATAAACTGTAAGAATGAATTGTAACTTCGTAAGGACTAGTAACTTTCATTCAGGACCGGTAATTTTTAGGGTCAACCGGTTCTTAGGACCAACAGGAAAAAATCCTTAAGGGGGAACACTGGAGCCTATGCTTAGTCCTGATGAAGTCACACATGTTAAAACGTTAAATGAGCTATCCGATGTAGTATTGTGTCATCCTGAAACTATTCCTTCTTAATGTCTATGTTTTACACTGACCAACTACACTAACTTCAGTTAGTCCCAACTTGACAGTAGCGCTTTGCCGTATGCCTTTTTTATCTGGCTTTCCGGTGCTTAATTTTGGAAATGATTCAAACTTCAGAAAATACGCTGGCATTTCGCCAAGGCTATCGACGGTGTTCTCCTGGAAGAGATTATCTTTGCAATACTGTTGGACGTCTTCTGGAGTTAGCTCCCCTGAAGGTACAAAACAGACACAGACCTCTTCTAACAACCTTTTGTCAGGCACAGGGACAACGCAAACCTCTTTGATCATCTTCATCTGTTTCAGTAGAAATTCTAACATACCGGGATAAATTTTGCGAGTTCCTCTGGATATCACATCGTTTTCTCTTCCAAGAACAATTAGATTTCCATTGAAAGATACTTTGCCAATATCTCCGGTCCGGAACCAGTTCTCTTCAGTAAATGCCCCTCTCGTAAGTTGCTGATCTCCAAAATATGTCTTCATAATTTGTGAAGAGCGTACCTGTATCTTTCCTATCGATCCTTTTTCAATAGGTATATCTTGCTGATCAACGACTCGAATCTCCACCCCAGGGTAAGGTTGGCCAACGTCCCCTGCTTCTATAGAGGTTCTACCATCAATTGGTCCATTCAACGCAATGGATGCAGTTTCCGTAGATGCATATATTATAAGCATTTTGTCACAAAATTGACCTATGATCCCAGTGTAGAAGTTGTCAACCATCTGCCCACCTGTGGTGACATGCTTAAGCCTGAATCCATCTTCTGTCAATGTTTTCGGCAGCTGAAGTAGGTCGTGGATCACAAAAGGCAGCAACAAGGCATCTGTACACCGTTCCTCTTTCAGGACTTTCCAAAGAAATGCAGCATTTTGGCTATTCAATGCAACAGTCGAATCCATGAAGACTTTAGTTTCGCTTCGAAGGATTCCGCATACGGGTGTACCTCCAATCCAAGCAAACGGTCTCTCAATGAATGAAATAACCTCGTAGTCGGCTGTAGGCGGAGAGATAGTAAACGGAAAGCTTGCAAAGTCGAAGTGAGAATGGAAAACCATTTTTGGTTTCCCAGTACTACCGGATGTTGTGAAGACTATTGCGTTGTCTTCTGGGTAAATGACGGGAAGACTTACTTCCTTTAAACTGCATGCCAAAATGTTCTTCAATGTCTCTGTTACCCTAAATTCTGCAGAAGTTGTCTCGCGAAGGGAGATAACTTGCATTGATTCACCTCTGTCCCCATCACAATGCTCTAACATTGTCTTGATTGGAGCGAGAAGACGACCATCTTTCCCACTATCCACCATTATGCATTTTGTATTTGTAAGTTCAAATAATGCTTTGACATCGAGAGCCGTTTTCATGTTGACGGTAACATTCAGAACTACAGCCCCCACTGTCAGTATACCTAACATCCCGACGACCACTTCTAATGTGTTTGGTCCTATCAGTGCTACCAAATCATCTTTCTGAACTCCTTGGGACACAAGGTGTTTGGCTACCTGTTCGGCCTGTTGATATAGAGCTGCATTTGTCAAACTTGATCTTGATCCATTGAGTTCTCTTAATATAAAGATCTCCTGGTCTGGACGCAGTCGAGCATTCTCTCTTGCTACTAAATCGACTGTCGTGTAGGCGTTGGATTTGATGGGAGGGGTGTGTAGGTAGCTGAAGGCCATTGCTGCGCTCATCTGACTATCCTGGAAAGAGAATTATTATTGTAGGTTCTAATGCGTTAAAGACAAACTACCACAGTGTATGAACTTGTGAGTATCGAAGCGGGATGAATGAAAAAAGGCATGGTATACAGGTCGGTAAAACACCAAATATCGGTATTAATCGTAACTACAAATATGTTTAGCATTATAGACGTCCTTATTACATGTATATTTATAAATTCATGAACATGATTTGGAAAATAATGTTAGCAATAGATAAGAATCGAAGTGTAATAACTGAATTACGATCAAAACTGCGATGTGTTTTCGGAAGAAATTATGTTTTCTCCCGTTTTTCCTGAAATATATATGTTATAATTGTAACTTATATGAGTAATTTGATTATTTATTTAATTACAGTTTCTTTATTCTACACCATCCGTTATTAGAAAGCGGCTAAACATATCTTAAAATATGCATACACGAAATAGTTTTGTATAGTCGCTTGTTTTAATTTAAAAAAATACTGTATAGTCACTTGCGCAAAAATCTCCATATTTCTACTTTTCAGCAATTTTCTAGCAAAGGGAACTTACATATGATATCATTTAGGCCAAAGGATGCGTTCAGCATTGAGAAACATATAAACAAAAAGTTGAAAGTTGCGTTAATCTTGTTTTTGATGACTTGATTAATGGAAGGATCACTTTTTTATCACATGATTCCCGAGCGACAACGATTTTGAATATGTACATACCAATCGATACAGACGCACAAGGGTAGATTAGATGCTCATCACTATCATCACTAATATTAATCAGCCTCTTTACGTTATTATTTTATAAAAAAAATGTGAGTATGTGTGCATTTTGACCACGACGTCATTAAAAGGACATTTTGTTTGTTCTTTTTGTGTCTTGATAATGGGCCAGACCGCCTAGCAAATTTGACATTATTTTTGTCTATACTAATGGAATTATTCTTTTCCCTATAACTTATATTTGAAACCAAAATATATTTACGCGTGCGATTAGATTTTACTTATTTCGCTGGTGATGCACATGTAAGAAATTGCGAAAATCAGTCGCCGCAACAATAGCATTACATTAAAAACAAAAGTTTAAATCGCGAAATTGAATCCCCGTGGAATAACGTTAGACACGAAAATATGAAAATAATTTTGTAAGTGAATGGCCATTTCCGTCGTAAGAAATATGAAAAATGACGTAAGTAATTTTCGTTGATGATTCTAGAAGTATTTTTTTACTCCGTCATTCGGACATTTTTTTTAAGTATTGATCGGTCCATGGAAATTCAAGTTATACCTGAAGTATCACAACGTGGTGCATTCTATTGCATTTTTGTTACATTTACTCCATCTAAATTGTAAATGACTATATATGATCTGTGCAAAAAAGTCGACTAAACGTTTAAATTGATAGTGTATTTGATAACTCTGTTAGACTGATTTGTTTAATTTGTCAGCTTCAGAGCCTTTTATCACTGAATATATTTCCTCTTGATAACAAGTGACTATACATCGCCAGTTTCAAAACAATGCAAGCGACCATACAATATATATACTGATAATCCTACAACTTCAAAATACGATTAAGTAAAAGATATTGTGTCCATTAATATGTATTTATGTGTTTTATATTGTTGGATTCTTTTATAAACCTGTGATGGTGTTTTAAATAAAGAAAGCCAGACAAAATACCTACAAAATATTGCAAATATTAGGCGGGTGTCTCAATTCTTGATAATGAACAGCAGATCAACTCACAAAAGTGTCTGAAATGTTAATGCTGGTTAACCCTCAACATTTCAATAGTCATTGGTAGTTCAAACTGCTATCCATGACGCCGTTTATAACTGAAGAAAACACGTTTAGAATGAATAAAATTGGCAAAAATGATCCACTATCCATCGTTTCATTTGTCTATGCAAGTGACCGAGTACCGCTATACAGACTCGCAATTACGAAATTTAAAAAATACTATACACTTCCGTTCATACACTGTGACTACGTTTCCATAACAAAATGTAATCAATATCTGATGAAAACGTATACATTGTCAACCTAAATAAAAACAAACGGTAAGATTCATCACAAATATATTAAGTGATATCAATGACCAATAGATAGGTGGAACTCAAAATTAACAATCAATATATTTTACACTCGACTTCTTTAGATGATTTGTTTCTTAATAGATAAAAAAGAAAGACATTTAATGGTCTTGTTAAAACTTCTATGTCACAAGTACTCCTGCATGGCACAATTATAACTTATTTTCTTACTATTATTTTAATACACATTAATCATTAAAAATTGAATGGAAGTTTTATTATTTTTATTTCATTTTTTGCATGATTTTACAGTACACATACATTCATGTACACACGTACATCCTAACTTGCGTACAAAAGTCACTTTTGTTTACACGCTATTACTATTACATAGTCATCATCGTGATCATCATCATTATTATTATTATCATCATCATCATCATCATCGTCATCATCATCATCGTCATCATGATCATCATCATCATCATCATCATCATCATCATCATCGTCATCGTGGTCATCATGATCGTAATCATCATCATCATCGTCATCGTGGTCATCATTACTGTATTCGTCATCATCATCATCATCATCATCATCATCATCATCATCATCATCGTGATCATCATCATTATTATTATTATTATCATCATCGTCGTCATCGTCATCGTGGTCATCATCATCATCATCATCATCATCATCATCACCATTGTCGTCGTGATCATCATCGTCATTATCATTATCATCATCATCATCGTAATCGTCATTATCGTAATCATCATCGTCATCGTGATCATCATTATCGTAATCATCATCATCATCATCATCAACATCATCATCGTGATCATCATCATCATCATAAACGTCATCATCATCATTATCATATCATCATTCATCATAATCATCATCATCATCATGATCGTCATTATTATCCATAGAAACTATCTACATTGCATATCATACTACCTGGTATTTGCCTTGCATGTACATGTACACACATATACATGTACGTATGTCATTCATGTATTTTAATCGTTTTACGTATATAAATGCTGATATAGTACTCTTAGTATTGTTTTGTTTTATCACAAAACCATTTTCGTTAATTGTGAGGATATCTTAAAACAGATTATTACCAAGAAGTTAAAAACAAAAACTAAACATGAAGTTGATGTAAGGTTATCCCTGACTATAAATCCTAACAAATTAATAAAACAAACAAAATATATATAAGTACACATCAGACTTCTAAACTGTTCAACTCTGTTATACATTTCTGTCTGTACGTGTAATTTAAAGTCTACCTATAATTAAAAACAGATATATTACTAAACACGAGGCTTATAGATCATCAATACAATTACCACTGTACACCATACAATTGTAACACAAAACACTTATTGAATATAATATAGTGGTATAAATTCTACAAATCTATAGTGCCTATTTCTACAAGGAAAAATTGTTTCGAGGTAATTCCCGGACAATCTTTATCCCTCTCTTAGAGCTTGTTTTTGGTTTATACAGTATTTATTCACATATCAATATTTATATACGTGTACATACAAAAGATAGATTATTTGGTAAATGGAAAAAAGGCTTTTTTGATCATTGTATACGCACTTACTTCAGATCACCTCGCAAAAGTGATATATTTTTGTCCACAGTGTTGTAATTACTTCTGAACTCCTTACACATTCACCACTAATACTACATGTTAGTGGTGTTTCGTATCCTACATACACGTTTGTAAGGATCTAGTGCTATCTGTAATATAACCCATGTCATTACCAATGACATAGATATATTACTTCATTGACCCATATACTGTTATACAGGACAAAGACCATTATCATTATTTGAACACACGAACTATCGGCTTTCCCAATTTATGAAAATAATGTGGAACTCTAACAGCCACCTCAATATACAATGCAATGTCTATGTCCTCATGTCACTAAAAGTTTAGGGATAAAGATTTAGTTTTTTTGTCTTACCTTCTTTGTGTACAGACGATTTCAACACGGCGCGTCGATGTTTAGAAGTCCATTTGATGACCTCCATATTCTGTGATGCGTGACTTCTGAAGGATATCTGTGTCAACTATCTTTACGCTGTGGGGTATCGTCGAGGTGTGTGTGTGTGGAGCAGTGTACCTATAATGTATCAGATGTAGAGACTCACCTGATTGAGTCTTACCTAGACTGGATACAAGTCTCTAACATATTGAAACAAGAGCTGTTGGAGAACAGCAAAGCTCGCCTGTTCAGAAGAAGTTGATATTCAAGTATTTACTCAGTCTATATTATTTAAAAATTTCAAGCAGTGCCCTCAGTCTATATTATTTTGCCTCCAACAGAAGTTGAAATGTCTTCTTTTGCAGTAATTTTTTTATGTAAACAGTAGACAAAATAGAAACTTGCTCAAAAACTTCAACATGAAAATATGACAAATTAACAGACTCAAAAAAACCCTAAAGGACCCCAAATTGGTTGAATTATCACGTTCAGCATCCATACACATTAAGAAAATAAAATCATAAACATTTATGATGACTTAAGCTTAAACAATAGACAAAATAGAAACTTGCTTAAAAACTTTAACATGGAAATATGACAAATTAACAGACTAAAAAAAACCCTAAAGGGCCCCAAATTGGTTGTATTATCACGTTCAGCATCCTTACACATTAGGAAAATAAAATCATAAACATCTATGATGACTTAAGCTTAAACAATAGACAAAATAGAAACTTGCTTAAAAACTTTAACATGGAAATATGACAAATTAACAGACTCAAAAAACCCTAAAGGGCCCCAAATTGGTTGTATGATCACGTTCAGCATCCATACACATTAGGAAAATAAAATCATAAACATTTATGATGACTTAAGCTTAAACAATTGACGAAACAGAAACGTGCTCAAAAACTTTAACGTGAAATGGGACGCCGAGACGCCGGGGTGACAACATTAGCTCCCCTATTCTTCGAATAGGCGAGCTAAAAAAATCCTTAAAATTTGGCTTGATTATTTTGTCTCTACTCTACATGTCTGACCCTAACTCTCAAACTACTGGGAGATAATCTAGTGAGTAAACTATTGAGAAAGACTATCAACACAACTTAGGGTCTGGTGACCAGTAAAAGTCTTGTCAAGCAGTATATTATAGGATCGAAAAGGAGTCTTCGTTTAATGAAAAGAAACTAATAACTCTATATTTTTGCGAGCCTTGACGAGCACAAATTAAGACTTAGTGTGTCATAAAACCTCATAATTAAATGAACATATATTTAGGATAGTGTTTGCCACATAACAACCCACATATCGAAGAATCATAGTGTGAAAATATGGAAGGCCGTTTCAGGATAAAATACCAAAACTACTTAAGTGTCTTTTGTACCATCTAAGTATACTTAATGACTTTTAGGTCATGATGTGTTGTATTTACTTAAGTATTGTTTAGTTTTACTTAAGTGTAACTTTGGTTTTCGTTACTTAAGTACATTTTACATAATCATCTAGAAAACACCCACGAACCAACTCGCCCCGTGCAAAAGTAATGAGAAGCAGAAGTTGGTTGAATTGAATATTGAATCGTTTCTGGGCATGCATGAAGTTGGTTAAAACAATGAAGTACTTAAGTAGATACATTGTATGCTAAACTACTTAAGTAGAAGTTGGTTACTACACGAAGGTAGATATGTTAAACTTCTTAGACCAAAAAACATATGTCTGTTTAGGGTTACATTTGCAAAAAAAATAGAGTCGGTCGGTCGGGAGGATTTTTTTTAGTAATGGAATTTCCAAACAATGATGTAGATTTTAACTCGCAATAAATTCGAGATAAACTTTTGCGAAATTACTTGGAATTCGAAATTCACGAAAGCAAGTCGCACGCGAAAGGAAGTTGGTTTATAGTATCCACACTTTTATTAATTTGGTGAAATCCGTGGATATCGCGAGAGCTAAGCGATACATGTTTATTTGTTTTCGGAATTAAGTTACGTTTTATGATTTAATTTAATATGTTAATATTCATTTCCTTTGTTTAGAAGTTTTCAGTTACTTTGGCAACGAACTGAATGTCGAGTATTATGATGTCATACATGTAGAACGTTTTCACGTGAAGTATTGAATTATCCAAGATACGACATCAATATGCCACAACTTGAATTTATTTATTGTAATTAAATAAGAAATAACATGAAAATTAATGACTAATTGTTATCTCACTGACTTACGTATCAGCATTATTACCAATATTTTTGGGTGTTATGCCGCAATCGACAAAACAAAACTTAACCTGTAATAATATCTATCGGATAAAGTGGCTGTTCAAAATGCGTTGTGATTCGTGAGACCTCTAAAACATCACCAGTGTGCTTATCTATCAGTGGAAACCTAGGAATAATAAATGATATAAATAAGTAAGATTTGTTATTGGTTTATGACCATCCGTATATATACATGTAAATTTAGTATAAATAGTTCAAATTGCGGTCAGCACTGGGGCGGGGTGTCCATGACCGAAGTTATGCTAATCAGAGCTGTAGTTGTGTCAACGTACAACCGTTGTGCATACCAATAAGTCGGTCATACCTTTTGTATCATCAGGTGTCATGTTTAAAGATAATTCAAAACCTCTATAGAAATCAAGGCCACTCAATTTCGGAGTTTAACAAAATATATTTACAGTATACCGTATTTATTTTATGATATTTAAAGTTTTTCAAAATTAATAAGTTGAATAACTCATTTTCCTGAAATAACTGTAATAAATTTTATATCTAAATTATTTCTGAAATAACATTTTCGACACCAATGAAACCGTTCAGAATCTGAGTATCATTTTTTTTAAAATTTTTTTTAATTACTAAATTATCAATTTCATTAATGTCTCTTCAAAGACAAAAAATAATAAGTAAACATATCCGTATCTCAATATCCACTTAACATTGAAGAATATTTTCGGAAAAAATATAACATTAGAAATATTATCATTTCCGGACATGTTTTGGTTTCCTTTTTAGAAAACTTACATGGGTTGCTTTGACGACATTTGACTAATAAATCATGGCCACATATTTTTGCCGAATAAAAGGTACATTATTTCATTACGTATATCACTCGGATTTCTTTTAAATTCACAAGATCGCTAGCCGTTAACATCAAGAAAACTTCATGTAATGTACCGGACTTAGCAAGTCTTCGTAAGCCTAACAGTAACTGGTTGGCGAGATACATGTATTATCGTGCAGAACATTATACCGTGAGTTGTGCTTTGCCGACATTTGACTCATGATTAAACATGGCTATATGCATTTGCCAAGTAAAAGGTACATTATTCGGTTACTTATAAACACTCAATTTTTTTTTGAATTCATAAGAACGCTAACATAAAAAAACTTCATACACTACATCGGACTTTAGCAAGTCTTCATAGGGCTACCGTATATTACACGGCAATGTAAGTTTATTTGTCACTTTAAAATACTCGTACATATATAGATCTATATCATCATTATATTTTGTAAGTTTATGTTGATAAATTTTGTACCTTCCCCCTTTCAATATAACGCAGTTGTCGATAAACAAAAGACACAACTCCCAATAAAACTATTAACTTTTACTGCGCAATAATACAGTGTATCATCGGATATAGTTCGTCAATGCAACCAACACAAAAAACTTTATGAGCGTTATAAGAACTTTCTTTTGTAGTATCCTTCCAAACATTTGATTACATTAATCGATCAGTAGCATGAATTACGTAAAATTTAAATAAACATACACAATCCATAATCCACCGAAAGTCGGCCGCGGAGGAAGACAGCGAGGAAGGCGTTGTTCGTGATTTTCGGGAGACTACTATCTTGGAGTAATACCAATATCATAGAGTCCCAACGGAACACTTAAAACACTCCATCCATGGTGTATATATATGTACAAATTCAATGACTGTGGTTTTGAATATTGGGGTTTTTATTTTCATACCATCAAGTATTAAGTGAAATGAACAAAACAACTTTTAATTTTCATCGCGGAGTGGTTTCATTGTTCTGATGTGCACAGGCTTGCCGTGCGTACCTAAGAATGCTGTTTCACAGCATCAAAAATGTACACCGAATTAAATTACACATCTCGGGAAACTGAGTTAACTCGATCATTATACGCTTGTGCTAACAAACAGAAAAAAAATTATTTACGGTCATTGCCAATGTGACTAGAGCAGTCACAAAATATAAGAATTGCCAGATAATTAGGAATTGACGTGATCTGATTAGTCAACAAACCTTGTTATATTTATATATCATTATTTGTCATCACATCTAGACGTCTGTAAATACATTCTGAAGGGAATGATGTAATTGGTCAATACTAAAGGTTAGCAGGACTTGACCCCTAATGGAATGTTGCTATTTCTTCAATGAAAAGGGGAATATGGATATGTATTTTAATCATACTGCTTGAACGCATTTCGTTGAAAAAATAAAATCCGCATGGTCGAGGAAGTGTTATCAACTATGAAATGTTTCCTGATTCGACCTTTTACATTTTTGTAATAATCATTTACATATTTTCAACGTTTGTGTGTGTGTGTGTGTGTGTGTGTGTGTGTGTGTGGAAAATAAACTTCCAAGTGGCAGTACTGTCCAGGTACTACGTGAAGATCAGAAACAAATGATGTTAGCTACTTCTCATTATCTGCTTATACAATAGCACCTGGATTTATATAAATAAGACGCTAGTTTATTTAAAGCTTTTAAAGATACTCCACACCGCCGACAGATACATTAATTATTTGGAAATTTTGTTGTTAATCCTGAATATATAATGCTAAGGCTGTTAAGTAAGTAACCTTTGTTACTGAAGTCTTCTGCTCCTGTTTTTAATACATACACATTACCATTCCTCAGCGGTGTAGTATCTTGAACAGTTTAGTATTTTTTTCACAATTATCCAGTTGTCCAGTGTATTTGCTTATGTTAAAAAATAAACGAAGAAAAGTTCAGTTCATTTGATCGTCAAGATTTTATTGGTATGATATAATCCACAGCCATATTTGTAAATCTAATTGCACATTCTCTCGCATCACGCACAAGTTAAAATAGTCACTGCCTCTTTTTATGTAATGATGTGAATAAAATATGGTCCTGAAATAGCTTTTAGATCTATACTGACATAAAATGTTAACAAAATATGATAGAAACGTCCAACATACACAGGGAGTGTACGGATTATATATGAATTCGTTATACTGTATACTCTAAACCAGCTATACTTCGCGGACACTTAGGTTCGCGAGTTCCGTTTCAAACAATATTTGCGGAGATTAAGTTTCGCGGACTTAAAATCAATGTTTTCAACCTATTTGTGCATAAATTGTGGAAGATTTTTGATTTCGTGGAAATGAACTTTCACGGTTTTACCGTGAAAGCGAAATTCGAGAAAATAAATCGAACGCGCAATAAGGTTGTTTTACAGTGTCTTCATTATCACGTGATTTATTTGGTTCCATTAAAGCATGGTACTATATGTACAAATATTATGTAGTATTAGTGTACAGTAATACACGTACAAATATTATGTAGTATTAATGTACAGTAATACACGTACAAATATTATGTAGTATTATGTACAGTGATACACGTACAAATATTATGTAGTATTATGTGTACAGTAATACACGTACAAATATTATGTAGTATTAGGTACATAAGTAATAACACGTACAAATATTATGTAGTATTAGTGTACAGTAATACACGTACAAATATTATGTAGTATTAGTGTACAGTAATTCACGTACACATATTATGTAGTATTAGTGTACAGTAATACACGTACAAATATTATGTAGTATTAGTGTACAGTAATACACGTACAAATATTATGTAGTATTAGTGTACAGTAATACACGTACAAATATTATGTAGTATTAGTGTACAGTAATACACGTACAAATATTATGTAGTATTAGTGTACAGTAATACACGTACATATATTATTATGTATAATAGTAGTATTAGTGTACAGTAATACACGTACAATATTATGTAGTATTAGTGTACAGTAATACACGTACAATTAATATTAGTGTACATAATCACGTAAAATATATGTAGTATTGTGTACAGTAATCACGTACAAATATTATGTAGTATTAGTGTACAGTAATACACGTACAAATATTATGTAGTATTAGTGTACAGTAATACACGTACAAATATTATGTAGTATTAGTGTACAGTAACACGTACAAATATTATGTAGTATTAGTGTACAGTAATACACGTACAAATATTATGTAGTATTAGTGTACAGTAATCACGTATAAATATTATTAGTATTAGTAGTGTACAGTAATACACGTACAAATATTATGTAGTATTAGTGTACAGTAATACACGTACAAATATTATGTAGTATTAGTGTACAGTAATACACGTACAAATATTATGTAGTATTAGTGTACAGTATATATCACGTTACAAATATTATGTAGTATTAGTGTACAGTAATACACGTACAAAATATGTAGTATTGTATGTATAAAATGTCAGTAATACACGTACAAATATTATGTAGTATTAGTGTACAGTAATACACGTACAAATATTATGTAGTATTAGTGTACAGTAATACACGTACAAATATTATGTAGTATTAGTGTACAGTAATACACGTACAAATATTATGTAGTATTAGTGTTTACAGTAAATACACGTACAAATATTATGTAGTATTAGTGTACAGTAATTACACGTACAAATATTTATGTAGTATTAGTGTACAGTAATACACGTACAAATATTATGTAGTATTAGTGTACAGTAATACACGTACAAAATGTAGTTTACATAATGTACAATATTAGTAGTATTAGTACAGTAATACACGTACAAATATTATGTAGTATTACAGTATCATACATATTATGTAGTATTAGTGTACAGTACACGTACAATATTATGTAGTATTAGTGTACAGTAATACACGTACAAATATTATGTAGTATTAGTAGTACAGTATACACGTACAATATTATGTAGTATTAGTGTACAGTAATCACACAATATTATGTAGTATTAGTGTACAGTAATCACGTAAAATATTATGTAGTTTAGTTACAGTAATCACGTAAATATTATGTAGTAATAGTGTACATATATTTATTAGTACAGAATATAATTAGTTATTAGTGTACAGTAATACACGTACAAATATTTATGTAGTATTAGTGTACAGTAATACACGTACAAATATTATGTAGTATTAGTGTACAGTAATCGTCAATATTAGTATATTAGTTACATCAGTACGAATATTATGTGTATTAAAGTACAGTATCACGTACGAATATTATGTAGTATTAGTGTACAGTAATACGTGTACATCAAGGCTAATGCTGAAACTATCAGTACATAAATCTATCTGATACATTAGTAAACAACATGGATTAACAAAACATACTGTTTCCCTTTGATAGTATTTTACTAAACATTAAGTGTTTTGAAGTATATTTAAGAGCATGCTGACTACATCGAGTGAACTTATAAACACTGTGCCATAGCACCCCTGTTTACAATGTAAGCTGCATTTTTTTCCATTTGCATGTACATTACCAGTTACTTTTACGAAATTCCGATTCAAAAATAAATTCTCATGATTCGATTCCCTGTCAATCATTACCTAGTTAATTCTTAAATAAAAAGTTACCTTTTTTCTTGAAATAACAACTTCATATTTGATATTGCTAGGCTATATATGTATACGATGGTATCGGTTATTTTTTGCGTCGTGAATATGGTGAAATGTAGTAGCAAATTCTAACAAGGGACGTTACAGATTTAATGCAACTATTGAATTATACATACGAACTGTAGAGTTTAATGCTTACAGTTCCTCTGACCTTGAAAGCAGGCTCCAAAATTTTATTTGTAGCTAACTACGTGCTTCATAACTAAATAGTGAAGTCAAAAACAGAGGAAACACGGACTTATAAGGACTAGATAAAATTTGTACATAGGATTTCATTCTGGCTTCTACTTTATCTATAAAAATACATGTACATACCATACCAGGCCCCGATTTCTCGGAACAAAATGGACGACGTAAGTCAAAGTTATTTATATTATGTAATATATGGTATTAAATTTGACTTAAGCTCATTTTTGCCTTAAGATTGTTTCGAGAAATTGAGTCCAGACCACCAGTTACAAGTACATTAAATATTGATTCTGCCAAACGATAATCTTCACACATCTTTTAAAGCTAATCTTAATTATACATGATGTTTAACAGGTAATAATTAATCACCCATTCTATAATAAAAGATCAATCTCATTGGTACACAAACTAATCTCTTTCATTTCCTATAATTGACTACATGTATGTCAGTACAACAATTCGTTTAATACCGAATTACATCATTACCATCATTGAAAAGAGGTATACCATTGGACATTTACAAAACGCAAATAGAACAAAGGTATACCATTTGACATTTACAAAACGTTCACCAAATGCATACATAAACAAGAGATCAAAGATTGTATGGTATTATCCCAATTGAAAGGAACTTGATTTTGACCGAACAGAACTATCTAATAGAATATATGACAAACAAACTTAACTATCTACGTTGAAAGACAGCTGAAAAGAAGATCCAAATCTACAAACGAGTTACTAGGGCTGTTAATGATGACAGATCATGATTAAGCTGATACGATTTGTTAATCAAGCGATACTTTGAAACAAGTTTTTCGCGGCTTCTAAAGGTTTTCGCGGTTTCCGTTAAAAATAAGTTTGTGGTGATATGTAGATACAAATTCGCGGATACATTTTTCGGTAATTTAGTTTGATCTCGAAATTCGCGAAAGTAAATTGCATACGAAAAAAATATTGATTACACTAAGCTGTATTATATTAATTGGTACTACGAAATAAATGGGGATTTATAGAGTTTTGATTACAAAATAAACCTTTTTAATAACAACACTCACAGACTGAGTAATACAACATTCTGTTTGTGATATTTGTTCATATGAATCCCTATTCTGTGACGACATGTAGATCTAGCAGAACTGTTAAAACGTAAAATACACGCAACTTATACTCTCATAAGCTTACTCGCAGAAATAATGGATTGTACGGAATCTCTTTAGAAATACGTCGGTGACAATAATTGGCTCAAAAAATGGACAGCGATTATTGCTGCATTAATTTTTAGATACTATATAATCGATTATTTTTCCTGTCCATCAACTTGGTCGTGAAATATTAAAGATGCTCCACCGCTGACAAGAAGTGTTCTTCCTATATAAAAAACAGGAACCGACGAATTAGTATTTTTATTCAGTTGCAAAAGGTATGTACTTTACACCATTACCACCATTAAAAAGTTTGAGCTTCTCATTTGGCTTCAAGATAAAAATATTTTAAAAAAAACATCCCGAAAAAAATCCGTGAAACTATACCCTTTGTGGAATGAAGTACTGATTGTGCTTGCGTCAAAAGCAAAATAAATTATCTTGTATTCATTTTAGTGTTTATTAGACGCATATATACGCGATTAAACACCAATTATTTTTCAAATGATGAGTATCGTTTTTGCTCTGTCGGCGGTGGAGCGTCTTTAGGAATCGGTTGTATTATATTGTATTATATACACTTCAAGCCGCGTCAAATTTTCAATCTGATTGAAATACAGATCCTTATAACCACTCCGTTCAATAGAGGATCTGACAACATCCCATCGAGGGTCATGTTTTCATGACCATTATACCGCGTGAACTTCAGAATAAATGCATTTTTCTGCACATTGCTACATCAATTGATAACGCCATTTCGCATACATATACAATTATCTTTGTTAGGGAGATGACTACGTACACGAAAATAAATCTGACAGGTTTTTTTTTAAACAATTTCGTCCCCCGAAATTCACCTTCCAAGATTTTGCAGGCAGCAATTCGATTGTGCATCTCCAAAGGTCACCTGGACATGACCCCTAGTAGGATGATGTCATATACTCTTGACTCATCCATTGTAGTGATAATAAGGATCTGTATTTTAATAAGATTGCGAAATTTTGATTCGCTAAAATCTAAATTTCTAATTTAAGGTGCAATCGCGAAAATTTTGGATCGAAAAAATAACCGGGTATATGGTATTAGATAAGAGGAAGAAGTACTGATTAGATAATCAAACAAACTTAAACAAACCATATTCTCACAAGTTTTAACATATATCTAGGATTACTGATTGGGATTGTCATGTGAATGTTATGTACACGACATTATATAATCTAGTGATGGTCTATATCCAACGAGGCAAACTGATAGGATTGGTAGGGAGCTGGAAAAAGGAAAGCTGTAAAAGTATTGTAATAGTATATGTCTTTGATTCTATGATACACAAGTTACATAATGTAATTGTCGTGTCCTCCTTGCAACATTCTTAAGACATTCTAATAAAACTATGTACAATGAAAAATGTGTAAAGGATCATGAAGAGGATGAGGGATCAGACATATTATATAATTTTATAGCTATAACAGTATTAGGATGAGGGATCAGACATATTATATAATTTTATAGCTATAACAGTATTAGGATGAGGGATCAGACATATTATATAATTTTATAGCTATAACAGTATCAATAATTAACAATATCATTTTTGAAAACAACCAGTTGATATAACAACCAAAATCTGTATTAATGCTACAAGACAATGTAAAACTAAAGCCACCATATATGAATTTCAATGAAATAGTACATATTTGTTTAAAACAATTGTTATTGTGTTGGTGTCTGTGGATATTTTGTGTATAACCTTATTCCTTCTTTACATATTACAGAGTTAGCTCCCCTGTGGGTAAGTATTGTTACGTCATTTTTTTGAGAGCGCAATTAAAATCGTTCTCTCCAAAAACTATGACGTTTGCACTCGCAAACACATAACCTGCAAGGGCATATAACTCAGTAATATGCAAATACAGAATATGTCTTAAATATGTATTTATATTTAATAAAATAAACAATATATATTTACTATTTATAACGGGATCTCTTTTTATCTGAAGTACATGTAGTATGTCACATATACACAAAGCTAAGTACAATGTATAGCATTCAACTATGAATTTTACAGCTACATTGATTGTCCTAGAGATAACATTTAACATTTTACACCTGAAAACAGTATTATTAACAATGTCATGTTATACAGGGGCTCTGCTCCCTATACAAATGTACAGGGAGTGGAGCACCTACTGGGTATATGGCAAGATCTACCGTCATTTGTCAGTCACAAAGACAAGGACAAATCTGTGATGGATCATACTAGATCACATTAATTTTTTTTCTAAATAATCTTAAACTTGAACTAAGGATTAACTAAATTGGTATGATAGAAAGGTACTACAATATAATAATAAGGTATGGAAACATACCTTAAAAAACGAAGTGAATTATTTGAGACCACATTGGAATATTATTATGTTTGAAGTACTGGTATAATGAACAATTTGTATAATGACTAGTAAAAATAATGTTTTCAAATTGTTCTTTTATGCTAAAATACCATACATACATACATGCAATAAAAATTCCTGTTTCACATTATTTCCATGAAGCATTTCTTGAGCATGTCTGTTAAATTTCATTTAAGAAATTCTTCATTGTGTGTTGTCATTACAAAAGGCGAAGTCTTCATGCAACGACAAATAAATTTTCTTAAAATTTTTGGCATCGTTTAGCTGAATTAAAGTTGCAGGAAAAAAAAGTAAACTTTGTCAGTGTCTGAAATCATAAAGCAGTAAGAGAAAAGTGGTCCATCGAGTACTTGCCACTTTTTTGTCATAGATTATTCTCGATTTTCATTGTGTTCCTACCTAATAAAAGCTGGCAATTCCATGGAACACGCAGTGAGGTAAAACAAGTCCATTTAATACACATTGTAACATCTTTCATTTTATCAATGGTAGTAAAACAGCATGAATCCCTTCAGTACATTAATACCTTGGATATAAGTATTAACGTTCAGCTAGTACGCATAAAAATATTTCTGTATCTGAATATTTGGCTTTTGATAACTGAGGAAATGAAGTTGATAGTATGTTGTAAGCAGCAGCGTCCTTAGTGAGAACCAACATCAATGAGACTCTCTGTTTGTTCACGGTCCATATCACGCACCCTATAACACAGAAATAATAAAGGTTCAGTTACAAGTGGTTCATTGATCATAACTACATGTACATTGAACCTTTAGTTACCCAAATGTACATCCTTCAGTTGGTACTATGAAGATTGATAAATGAATATGATAACTTTAAAGTTGCTCCACCGCCGACAGAGCATAAATGATATTCATTATTTGAACAATATTTGGTGTTGTATTGTGTGTATTTATGTATAATTAACACAAAAAATAATATATATATTTTTATTTTGCCTTTGGTGCATGCACAATCAGTACTTCATTCCATATAGGATATAGTGCATCTGAATTTTTTCGGGATGCAATTAATTATTGTTCATATTTTCAACTTTACTTTCAATTAGAAGCTCAAACTTTTCAATGGTGGTAATAGTGTAAAGTAAGTTGATTTTGTAACTTAAGAAAAATACTAAATCGTCTGCGCCTGTTTTTGATAGTGAAAAAAATTCCAATTGTCAGCGGTGGAGCATCTTTAAACAATGAACAAATATTAACATTGAGTGATGTTAGAAGAAACAAAAAGTGACAGCAAGAATAGGAAAAGATACAAAGATTAGGTAATTCAACATGGGCTTTAGAATTGTATACATACAAGCATCCGTAGCATGATATATTTGTTGAAAGTCTACATTTCTAAATAGTTTAAAAAATTACAATTTAGTTAAAAATTGTGAGCAGAAACAGTAACCACAAAACCAAACAATATTTTATAAAAAAGTACTTCACATTGAACAGTAAACATGTCAATCTTAAAAATATAAATCTCATATGGTTCTCAAATAACTTTTTCCAATCACTTCCGCATTTAATGAAGTATTGAGTACCTACCTTGGTAAAACAGGTCTCCGCCGACAAATACAATGAAGAATTTTCTTACATCCTAAAAGCACTGGATCCCAGTTTTCATAATGTGTTAATAATGTCACCCCAAAAAAGGCCACAAATACAGGTACTGTCCCGACGTAAAACATCCATGTGTATTTTACCTGATAACAGAATAAATCATGTATCGTATTGACATAAATAAAAATATTGTCAAGATCTATGAAGGACAGTGTTATATACATATTATGAGAGTAAACAAAATGAGAAGAAAAATTAAATACTTTTGGCACGTTAATGTACTTTGACTTCAGGATAGGTCAAGATTACTCATGATCGATGATATACAGCTTTAGTGCCTTTTGATTTTTGGTTTTTAGCTGTTATCCGTGTCTACATTTGGGGCATTTGGGATTATGCAACTATTATTTCTGGACTCAATGACATAAACTAGAATATTATTTAGGGTATATAGAGTATATTGTGGTAATATTTACCTCTTTTATAATGATGTCAGCCATCATGGTGAGTGGGATGGTAAGACTCAGGGACAATGTACCAATTAGGGATGACGTTAGAAAACAGCCCCTGAAAATTAAAGAACCAATCAGTGATGATGTTAGAAAACAGCCACTGAAAATTAAAGAACCAATCAGTGATGATGTTAGAAAACAGCCCCTGAAAATTAAAGAACCAATCAGTGATGATGTTAGAAAACAGCCCCTGAAAATTAAAGAACCAATCAGTGATGATGTTAGAAAACAGCCCCTGAAAATTAAAGAACCAATCAGTGATGATGTTAGAAAACAGCCCCTGAAAATTAAAGAACCAATCAGTGATGATGTTAGAAAACAGCCCTGAAATTAAAGAACCAATCAGAAAACAGCCCTGAAAATTAAAGAACCAATCAGTGATGATGTTAGAAAACAGCCACTGAAAATTAAAGAACCAATCAGTGATGATGTTAGAAAACAGCCACTGAAAATTAAAGAACCAATCAGTGATGATGTTAGAAAACAGCCACTGAAAATTAAAGAACCAATCAGTGATGATGTTAGAAAACAGCCACTGAAAATTAAAGAACCAATCAGTGATGATGTTAGAAAACAGCCCCTGAAAATTAAAGAACCAATCAGTGATGATGTTAGAAAACAGCCCCTGAAAATTAAAGAACCAATCAGTGATGATGTTAGAAAACAGCCCCTGAAAATTAAAGAACCAATCAGTGATGATGTTAGAAAACAGCCCCTGAAAATTAAAGAACCAATCAGTGATGATGTTAGAAAACAGCCACTGAAAATTAAAGAACCAATCAGTGATGATGTTAGAAAACAGCCCCTGAAAATTAAAGAACCAATCAGTGATGATGTTAGAAAACAGCCACTGAAAATTAAAGAACCAATCAGTGATGATGTTAGAAAACAGCCCCTGAAAATTAAAGAACCAATCAGTGATGATGTTAGAAAACAGCCACTGAAAATTAAAGAACCAATCAGTGATGATGTTAGAAAACAGCCACTGAAAATTAAAGAACCAATCAGTGATGATGTTAAGAAAATCATGTATGAAAAATATAAAGAACCAATCAGTGATGATGTTAGAAAACAGCCACTGAAAATTAAAGAACCAATCAGTGATGATGTTAGAAAACAGCCACTGAAAATTAAAGAACCAATCAGTGATGATGTTAGAAAACAGCCACTGAAAATTAAAGAACCAATCAGTGATGATGTTAGAAACCAGCACCTGGTTATTTAAAATATCATTAAATTCAAAGTCACATTTTATAATATTTTAGTGTGGGTAAGTACCAAGTCATCAATACAATCAAGGGTATATATCATTTCATTAACAGACTTAGTAGGTAACATGATTCCTTGTAATAGATTTAAGCACAATTTATTTTTAAATGGTTATAACATGAAACAGTATGTGCCTGATATTGTCCACTTGAAATTATCTATCTATATATACCACTTCTTTGATGCCAATTCTTTAAAACAGAATTTAAGGACTTAACAGTAGACAGTATTTTTAATCTTTGTGATTCATAAATATGGTCCAGGAGGTGCGAGAAATTATACATACTAGTAAGATTAAAAGACCTGGATCATGAATCAACTTACCAGAGCCATAAAAATTCAGACAGCACAGTTCCAATGATACCATTTAATGCTATATATAACCACTGTTCTCCGTCCGGCCACTCAAAGTCCTCCGACCCACTGTAGTGTAACATAAAGAAGCCTGGCCAGAGTAGCAGCATGCAGAAAAGACCCACAAACCCTGAAACACACAATGAGGCTAAAATCTAATTGATACAAAAACATAAAACCTATGGTGTTCATCTTTGGTACTAAATGCTTAAATATACAGTCAAACCTGTCTATAAAGACCACCTAAGGGACCCAGAAGTGATAACATGTGGGGACATCTTAATCACTCCCCTACAGTAGCTCCAACAGTTATTCAATTGTTATATTACAAAACTAGAGTTTTTATCCATAATTGTTATTATAGATAATTACATAATTTTGTTAGTTTTCTGCTTCATGTATATTATGCCATGAGATATATGTATTTCTCTCATACCTACATGTGTAACTCTAGCTAGTCTCTAACAATACACCCATGTTGCCTGGAGCTGTTATGGTAACCCAGCAGTTATGACGTCACAGCGTCAACAAAATTAATATTTTCTTGGAACAATTTAAAAAAAAAATATTTCAGAAACTAGACTGGGTTTATTTTCAATTTAAAAAAGATACTAAAAACAGGATTTGCTTTGAAAATATCACGCAATTTTCATGTATAGAAAATTGACTTGAATTGCAGTTGCGGTGTTTTAGAATTTATATCAAAATGAGTGAAAATCTTGGGTAAAATTCCAGGGCAAGCCTTGGGCTTCACAATATTTTGCAAGCCTAGGGTAGAATATCCCTATTCTTCATATCCACATATGAAAGAGTCTTATATAGCTAGTGTTTGTTATAACCGTGTTTTACTCTACATTAAAAAAACTTACCAAAGAACATTGGAATGTCAAGTTTATCTTCGTGATCGACACGGCGTCGCAGGGACACTAGATAAAGAGCGTACAACATAGCACCACAGAGTGCCCAGAGAGCTCCGACAGGTACATCAGCCTCCAGAGACATGTCTGATAAACTCACCATCACAATGCCTCCAATACTGTAACATAGGGATACATATTGTTCTAAATGTTCAAATATTATAATTATTATAATAACATTAAATAGTAACATTTATTGCATTGTCTTCTAAATCGCAAAATACATGTACATGTATAATGATGTAATATTAATAATTATCTTATAACTAAGAATACATCACAAGGAATACATCACGAGGAAAACATTCCGATCTCTCCAATACTGTAACATAGGTAACTATTATAATAATATATACATATAGTCTTCTAAATGTCTAAATATAAATGTAAGATTAAATTATGTCATACATGTATATGTAGCTATGAATACATTCGTTCTCTCCAATACTGTAACAGATAATATATATATTACAATGATAATTGAGAATCTTCTGCATGCCAAAATATAGCAATGAGCTTAGGAATATCTCTCAAATAGGGAGTGAATGTCACAAGCTCAGACATCTAGTAAACCTGTAGTAATCGAGCTAGATGACAGCACAAACCAATTTATTTAGTCGGGACTTACCTTATAAGGACTGTTACTAACTTTGACATCGTAAATCTGTCGGCTCCTGAGCTAGGGTAGATGGCAGCACACACCAGGGTAAATAGACCGGAGGTAGAGGATAATACATTCACCACTCCTGCTTCTGTATCCAGCAACGCTAGTTGGTAGGCATAGTTACCAAAGAACCACTGTAAAAAACATAGTAACATAAACAACGACTGCTAATAATAAACAACACATTCAAACAACACTACACTGAAAACTGGGACGGCTATTGTTACTTAAAGAGCTGCCATTTATAAAACATCTCAACTATCTTGACCATATGACCACAACCAGTGTACATATATGTCACCACATTTACATGATTGTGTAGCACACTTTCTCGACGGCGAAGCGTACAGATACTGTTTTAATCAGGTGGAACTAGACAATCTGCAGACATTATTGTTTCTCATCACATCACAATGAATTTCCAGCCAATGAAAATCGTTCCAGGTCATATAACACTAGTGACACATGTAAAAATATTATACGGGCAAAATCATTGGATATCAGGCGAATTATGTGATAAAAGAGTGACATAGGTAAAAATATTACATGGGTGGAATCACTGGATGTCAGACGGATTATGTGATAAACAATACTAACATATAGAGTGTAGAGAAGCAATCTACACAAAGCTTCTTTAGTTATTTACTCACCATTAAGCAGAAGAGGAAGGCCATCTTGGCCACCTGTTTTATCGTAAGTTTGCTCATAGCTCTTAATCTTGCTTCTTCTGCCCGCAGAGAAGCGGAATACGACAGTCTGGCAATGACCGCATCTTCAGCATACGTCTCTGTCAAAACAAACATTATCATATTAGTACTGATACTACCAGGATAGAATTTAACTCAAAACAGTTTTTCAGCAGGCAGGGTTCCCACTATTTTTTGGACCAGAATTCATGGCTTTTTCAATGTTTTTAAAGGACATTAAGTGAAATTCAAGTCATGTTTTCACACTTTCAGATATATTTCACAAGTTGTGTTTTTATTTTTTAAGAGTAATACAACTTGAATAATGCTGATTGTACCTATTCCAACATAAAACTACATTTATTATGAAAGAAAACGATGAATAATCTATATCTTAACATTGGATTGTTTGTGTAGCTTCCTTCATGCCTCTCATGTTAAGAGTTTAACAAATACATTTGTTGCTGATTGGACACAGTTTGATAAATTAAAGCAAGTAATAAAATTCAAGGCTTTATCAAAGTATTTCAACAAATTTCCTTGTTTCTCAAGGTTTTCCCTGTCCTGATGTTTTATTTCAATTTTCCCCACTTTTTCCAGTTTTCAAGGTTGCGTGGGAAACCTGAGCAGGGAATAATGCTTACTACTGATGTAATTTTTTTTACTATTAACTCTCACATGCAATAAAAATAATTAATTTTTGGACTATGATGATCATGTTCACTATCAACCTGAATGCTTCCAAACCTTTACTTCTTAAGGACAATTTTCGTGTGTGTGTTTTTTTTTTTTTTTTTTTTTTTTTTAAATATTTGTCCTGATGCAGATGGATCTACAGATTTCAGAAAATAAAAATGGCACGAAAATAGAGAAAAAAAACCAATACCACATACACAACTATAGCATCAACGACAACAGAAACCCCTGAAAATCTCATTGATAATTAACATCATTGCCACAAAAGTTCATCATGTGAGATAGACATAATTATAGATGTCAACAATTCACCACTTTAATGTACATACCTGAGAGCTGTCTTACTTCAGAGACTTTACTAAATCTAACAGATCTGTTGAGGGAATGGTCTGAAAGATATAATTATAATAATATTGTATCATAGTCTACATGATTGTATTAACCACACCAATCAAACCACTCCATGTCAATTCAAGAGGAAGTAGTCCAGTACCATTGTCAGATACTAGTTCAATTATATTTTTCTGAAGGATTAAACTAAAAAATAATCTTATAAGTTTATTTAATATAAATAGTAGTCCATCCTTACATGGCAGCGAGCCGGTCCTTGATGTACATATTAGCTATATCTATATGAAAGCCATACACAGTTTTTATTGCTTTTTATTCTGTGTCCACAAATTCAAACAATTCATGTAAATTGTCCACAAAATCCAAACAGCCTGTGGAAATTGTCTACACATTCCTATAGTCCATGGAATTTGTCTACACATTCCTATAGTCCATGAAAATTGTCTACACATTCCTATAGTCCATGGAAATTGTCTACACATTCCTATAGTCCGTGGAAATTGTCTACACATTCCTATAGTCCATGAAAATTGTCCAAACATTCCAACAGTCCATGGAAATTGTCCACACATGTAGCTGGGTATTTAATCCTACAGTAACTGCTAATAAGTCTGTATATTATATTTGTGCTGTATAGTTAAATATGTGTTACTGTTCGTATCCTATAACGTAATCTTGTTCGTTTTGTATGTCTTGATAAAGGGGCAGATCGCCTCGAAAATTGGACAATTTTCTTTGTCCACACTGTTGGAATTACTTCCTTGTCCCATATTTATCATTTGAAGTAATTTGTATCCAACAGTGACTAGATATTGAATCCTGCAGTGAGTGGATATTGAATCCTGCAGTGACTGGATATTGAATCCTACATTAACTGGAGATTCAATCCTACAGTGACTGGATATTGAATCCTACATTAACTGGAGATTTAATCCAACAGTGACTAGATATTGAATCCTGCAGTGACTGGATATTGAATCCTGCAGTGACTGGATATTGAATCCTGCAGTGACTGGATATTGAATCCTGCAGTGACTGGATATTGAATCCTGCAGTGACTGGAGATTCAATCCTACAGTGACTGGATATTAAATCCTGCAGTGACTGGATATTGAATCCTACAGTAACTGGAAATTCAATCCTACAGTGACTGGATATTAAATCCTACAGTGACTGGATGTTGAATCCTACATTAACTGGAGATTCAATCCAACAGTGACTAGATATTGAATCCTGCAGTGAGTGGATATTGAATCCTGCAGTGACTGGATATTGAATCCTGCAGTGACTGGATATTGAATCCTGCAGTGACTGGATATTGAATCCTGCAGTGACTGGATATTGAATCCTGCAGTGACTGGAGATTCAATCCTACAGTGACTGGATATTAAATCCTGCAGTGACTGGATATTGAATCCTACAGTAACTGGAAATTCAATCCTACAGTGACTGGATATTAAATCCTACAGTGACTGGATGTTGAATCCTGCAGTGACTGGATATTGAATCCTGCAGCGACTAAACATTAAATCCTGCAGTGACTGGATATTGTATCCATACAGTGACAAGATGTTAAATTCAGACATACTTACTGACAGCAGAATCATCAGATTCTGTTCCACTTGTTTTATCATCAAACTTTATTGGAATAAAGACCGGCTCGCTCTGAAAATGAAAACAAATACATTTTTCCCCCAATTTAAAATTCAGCAAAGCAAAGTAATTACATTCAAATCAGCTTTGATAGAATGATTTTTAGCTCATCAATTCACAACATGTTTCATGGGAGAAAAAAAAGATGCAGTCTAAAGTCTCACAATATCACCTTGTGTAACTATAAATAGCTATTGATAATACTCACCAAAGCATCAGTATCTGAGTTTGAATTTCCAGCAGTGTTACTCTCTGCTGGAGGTGTAGAGTTAACTTTCTGTGTTGAAGAAAAAGAGTCAAGAATTTATTTAGAGCTGTCAATTATCATGAAATTATACATTGTGAACCGACAGAATGTTAAATTGTATGGAAGTTTTCACTGCCAGATAAAGTATGCTTTCCATTTTTACAGGGCTCGAATTTCTGACTATTTTACTTGCTTTTTGGAAGTATAGATATATATCAGAATAGCAAGTGAAAAAAAAAATATGCACTTGCTTATTTTAGCAAGCGATTGTGAAAAATCATTTTAATGGAAAATAACGGGACACAGTTCTTACTATAATGTTGTTGATATTCCTATACACCGCCCGCCCGGCAGTGTTCAATCTACGATTATTTTTCGTGGGTCCTTTTCAATGGTTTTTTTGAAAACCATGGGTCCCACAGTGTTATAGATACCCATTCCAAGAAATTTCATGGGTCCTTTTAAAATTCTGTGAGTACAGGACTCCGGATGTGCACGTAGATTTATCACTATACACCTAATGATCACACCATCATGCAAAAACAAATGATCTTATACACAACAAAACTAATTTGAACATAGATATCTAATTATGAGTAAAAAGATATTTCAGATGTATGAATTTAAGACACTTGCATTTCTCAATTAGCCAATAGTTTCCCCCCTATAAATATATTGAGAGAGAGGGGGGTGGGGAAGAATCAGCTAGCCAATAGTTTCCCCCTAGAATTAATCAAGAGGGGGGGGATAATAAGCTAGCCAATTCTTTCCCCAGGAAATAAAATCAGCTAGCCAGTTTTTTCTCCTGGGAAGAAAACAGCTCGCCAAATCTTTCCCTGGGGAAACTATAAGAGGGGGAAAGAAATAGCTGCTACACTGGTACATAACAACGACTCCATATCATGCTAAAAAATCCCTGGTTACCATTTTCCTGATCATAGTTATTTTGTATTTGCATATTACAGAGTTATCTGTCCTTGTGGTTAGGTATTGATTATGAAGTCATGTATTAATTATGAAGTCATGGGTTTGCGAGCATAACGTAATACTTTTCAGAGGAAGCGACATGAATTTCACTCACAAAATAAACATGTTACAATGCATACCCACATGCAAGGAAGGTAATGCTGCAATATACAAAGACAGAATAGATAATCAAAGCTACTTACCATATTACCGTATTTACATTGATATCGCCATGGCTCCCAAATAATAAAGCCAACCAGGTACAGCACGAACATGCTTGTCTTCGAATAAGTTGTGAAAAATGGCTTATTGAAATTTTTCTTCTTAAACAGGTACTGAAATAATCACATAAATAATCACATTAACTTCTTTTATTATAATATGAAACATATACATATATATTAGATATGCTCCGATTTTCAACCATCCTCATTGGCTTATGTTATATACACTGTTACATGGAGAGCTACATTTAGTAATACAAGTTGTTTACATGAAGGGCCATATTTATATATATTGATGTTTCCATTTTTAGAAAACATATTGACTTGATGTTTCTTATTTATTATTCTTTAACATGACGTCACACCAGAGTCAATGTTTCTATTGTGACATCACTCCCAAGACGATATTGGGATTATGACGTCACAATACCTGATGGCAAGTTCTTTGGGAAGATGAAGTTGAGTCATTCTCCATGCATTTCCATATTACCTACCATTAAAAATAATTATCATATCTAATATAAAAATCAAGGACCTTTGTTTCTGTCCATATGGTGTTATGTCGTCCTTGTGGAGTTTCAAATAATGACCTCGGGCTTCGCCCTCGGTCATTATCTATTCTACGAGGGCAATATAACACCATATGGACCTCAACAAAGGTCCAAAATTGATATATAGGAAATAATTGAAGTACCATGGGATACCTGATAATCTTTGTGCCAGACTATTGTCTCTATTATGGGTGATTGAATGACTTTAAAAGATGACATATCCTGCACTTATGTCAGTGGGAAGCTTAAGCTTGGAAAGAGTAACATTCCATCAGCAATGGAGATATATGTATATATTAGTACCACAAATAGTACCACACAAA
The DNA here is from genome assembly GCF_041381155.1 of Argopecten irradians. Taxonomy (NCBI): domain Eukaryota; kingdom Metazoa; phylum Mollusca; class Bivalvia; order Pectinida; family Pectinidae; genus Argopecten; species Argopecten irradians. Next base: position 26,896,387 of record NC_091149.1, read on the forward strand.
CGTTATCTAGTATCATTTCTATATATTCCTATAGACTTTACAATTTAGTCACAGATATATTTACCTCTGTGAGCTCTGCAGATGCACACCCAGATGAGATCTGGTTATACATTCGTTGTACTAAGTGTGTTTACTCACATACTGTCTGGGAAGTTATATCTAACAGTGTGTTTCTCATTTCAGTCAAGAGAAAACATATGAAATGATTAGTAGCATCTGGCTTTTGCTTTACAAAATGACGATATATTATAAGTTTATCATCATATAAGGTAAACCCAAGTAATATCGACGTCAGAAATCAAATGGTGACTTTGCCACACACCTTCAAAATCAAATCTAGACTGATCAACAGATCAATCTACAGAACGATGTTACGTTCAATTTAACTAGGTGGTTACCGTTTTCTATAATTTAAGTAAATTAGAAGCTAAACATACTTCATGAAAATTTCTATAAAACGAATTTGTGTTGAGATTACCTCAGCAGTTTGCTTTCTAAAAAGTGTAGATGGACTCGATCAAGAGTAAATCGTAGATTGTCAAATAACCGGAAGTTGTTATAAACTACTGTTGATGTAGCAAAGGCGATCAAGTGCTTGAAGCGAACCAAGTAAAAGTTATGTGTTGTCGAAAATATATCTGGTTAGATCAAATAATTTCAGTGATAAGATATTTTATAATGTTATTTCTAAGATAAATAGGCATGTCTTTGTATTAAGAGTGTGAAATTAATTTTCATTGATAGAATAGGCTTGAAATGAAGGAATATTTCATGTGTATTATGAAGGGAGAGAAACACTCGTCAGATATTGTCCTATTAAATTGAATGATATGTCAAAAAAATGTAACAATTGTAATGTAATTGATACAATTTATGAGATCTTTAGGTTTACACTAAATATCAGTTAATTTAGTGCAACTTTTTTTGGCAACGAATTTATTTTACAACTAAGATATGGAAAGGTATGTCGTGGTGGCCGAGTGGTTAAGGCGTTTGACTCGAAATCAAATGGGCTATGCCCGCACAGGTTCGAATCCTGTCCACGACGGTATATTTTGTATTTTTTTTGTATATTTCAACACCACCACAAATTATTTTGGAAGGCTAAAATTGCGGACGGGATATATTCAAAATATGTATTTGTGTTTTATGATGTTTATGGTTTACAGAAAAGGTAAACCAGCTAATTATATACAAGAAAATTGTATTGGGCTAAGATGCAAATACATATCGAACTATTTAACTCGTGTAATCATATTACATAGCCACTTATGTTATATCCTCTATTTATAAGACTCTTTCATATATATATTATTCCTAGAGCGTAGCAAGACTCGAGACTTGGTATGCTAAGGTCTAAGATTTTACAATATTTTGTTATCACAAGGGTATATATAATATTCCTATCCTTCATATCCACATATGAGAGTGTAATAATTCTGATTTCTAGAGATTTTTATTACATTTTTTACGATTAAAATATCCAGCCATTTTGGAAACTCTGTAATTAATGTAATAAGTTCAAAGAAAACCGAGATTGCAAAGTCATCTATGCGTGCATGAAAATTGAAATACTTATATTAGTACAGCGGATTGTAGAAAAATACTTCACTTTGTGATAAAATCACCAAATTTGGTATACACATACTTTTCAATGTATTAATCAATATTAGATATGGAGGCAATCTCAAAAAACATCACTTCCGGTTTTTTTCAAGATGGCCGCCAGACGCCATTTTTGACATAGAAAACATGGATCGGTAGTATATTTACATTCGAAAAAGACTCGGAAGATGCTTGAATTAATAACCTAGACGCATGAAGCATTTTTAATCATAATCAATTTAATAAATTAGTGCATTTTTTATTGAAAAATGCAAATTACCCACCACTTCCGGTTTGAAATTCAAAATGGCTGTCATTTCATGGGAGCTGTTATCTTGTAAAGTTGATTCGAAACGCGTTCTCAAATAATGAACATAATGTCATAAAGCACACAGTTTCTTTAGAATGGATTTTTTCACCTCTTATTTAATCTTCCTTTTCAATTGTCTGTCTATTTATGTTCAAATATTGTAGGATTTGTCTCATCTTCAATTTTCATTGTTTTTGCAGTTTCCTTCACATGCGCACAATGCTGTGCATTCCAATGAAAATTTCAGGCACTTACAGGCCTTTTTGCAGCCAGTTTTACATCCACACTTTATTAATTCTTGTGCTGATGTGGCGACATCAGGAAGTTTTGTCCACAAAGGATTCCATCCACTTGTTTCTTGCTTCCATCCCCAGTTAGACGGTGAAGGTAGTTCTTGAATTGGCTCAAGACATTGCCCCCATACATAGCCTCCTTGGAAAACTGCACGTTTCGCATGCTGCATCAGTGAAGCTTGGGTTGGTTGTAATGAATCCATGGTACGATTCTTATGAGTAAATAGTTGTTTCCTTGCATCATTGACATAATTGAGTTTGCTACTTCTGCAATATAACATTACCACAAACCGTTCCAATACCATCATGTCATCCTCGTTTATGCTCGCAGGACAGTTACTTAAATGACAAAGTGTTGTTGTCAGTTCTTGATCAGCATTCCATGTATCCCACGCAGATTTCTTGCCTCTTCCATTAAATGAAGAGACAGTATCACATCCTGTGAAAGCGTGGAACAGCGGTAGTGCTTTTGCTTTATCATTTCCTAAGGTGTTAACCATGTCATGTATAGGAAGAATGCTGAAATGCTTTCCTACGCCAAATGATATCCAAAGTTTGTCAATTTTCATCTTGGTGTAGTTAGACAATGCAAGTACGACTACATCTGTGTCCACTGTACGAAGATTCACACTTTGGTATTTGTTTGCAATGTCTGCGGTATGAACCAGCATTCGAGTGTCGGCCTCTTCATGATTACAAACAGATAGTGAAGTAATTCCTCTCAACTCTCTACGATTGGATATCACCTTTTCATCACAGGTCACAATGAGGTCGATATGACTCTCCGTTACAGAAATTTTCTCAGCCAGGAATTGGAAGAGTTCTGTTTTGTTGTTGTCATTGCGAAGGAAATCAGACCAGCTGCTAGGAAGTGGAGTAGAACCACAAACACGTCTTCTTGTTCCTGCTTCTCTTTGAACTCGAATGGCAGCTTTCAAGCTTTCCTCTCTATAGACATCAAATACAACATCAACACGTTCGACGCTTGTGTTCTGGTTTAAAATGTACGGTATGAATACTTTGTCAGCATACTCGTCAAAGGTTTTTGCTGTCCCAGGTTGCTTAAAGTTAACAACAGCCGCACCATCAAATACTACAGCTTGCACCTCGTCATCAGGATGATCTTGTCTTTGTGGTATAAGTACGTCAAGGCACTTCATCAGGTCTGATTTGGTTGTGTGGCGAAGTTGTCCATTCACCGATAAAGAAGGTGGACAACTTTGGTTTTCGTGTTTGAAAAATTCTTCGAGGTTACCATTTCTTGTTTGACAGGCGATGTATAACTTTGCAAATAACGAACAGTTGCTCTGTATAATTTGCAGTTTCTGTGAATCTCTTTTCACAATGACTTCTTTGGGACTTGAGAATAGTGCCAGTTTGTTTCTCTTTATGGTAGAAAATACAGATGTTGTTCTTTGTATAAGTCTCTCCTCAATGAATTGTTGAAACTGGTCTTTTCCAAGGTTTTGGATTTCATTTACAGTTTTCAGCACACTCGAGGTTGCAATTTCTTTTGAGTCCAGGATAAGTAAGTCCTCACTTTGGTCCAAAAATGGATTTCCTAATTCCTCAAAGACAGTGACCAATGACTCCACATCATTCAAAAACTTTGTTTGGTAGCTCGACTGCTGTTCGTGATGTCTGAACTCTTCTGAATTATCAAAAGAATTAGCCATGTCATCTTCAAACTCCTCTACCAATCGTGCTATTTCGGGTCCAGCAACCATCCATCTTCGTAAAGCGCCAGGATTCTCAGTGAGTCCAACAGCCCCTCCATCAGCCTTCACAGTGGCATTGTTCTGTTCATGGGCATGATCTATTGCTATGGCTGAAAACTTTCTAGTTGTCTTCTTGACAACAAAGAGGCCATTCAGAAACCAAGGGATGAAGTTTTGCTAGGTTTTCCATGTCACGTAGATGCAGTGGCAACCATCTTGCATAGTTTACATGGTTTAAGGCAAAGAACCATGGGATCATCTTTTTCAAAGCATCAATGTTTAAAGGAAAATTGCGTTCTCTGATCGATCTAACAAAGAGAAGGACTATCAGTTCCATATCAAGTACCGTATTCCAATACTTAAACTGAGGTGACAATTGCGATCTCGTTTCTTTCCAATCTTTGAAATCTGGAGGAGGACCGTCGAGCATATTGTTTTGAAAAAATTCAGCATGAGCCTTTTCTTGAAGAATGTGCAAACATGCTGCAGTAACTTGGTGTGCATATCTTGTTCTTCCAATATGGGTTGCTTTCAGAAATGAATCGGCCATCCCAGACGTTGCGACTTGTGCTTCAGTGAGTGCAGAAACCCAACCACTACCATTTAACCAATCACCGATAGTTTTCAAAGCTGCCATTTCTATATGCAGGCCTCCGAACATAATCACAAATCGATGCTCACCATATGATGTTGGCCAATTCCACTGTACCAGTTTTGCCAATGTGAACAATGGCTGATCAAATGCAATGACAGGAACCTGACCTGGATTGAGTGTGTCAACAGCTTTCTTAATAATATCCATACCATGTTTAATCATTGCTGTACTCTTGGCTTCTTCATGGAATAGGGGCAATAAAGCAGAGACGGCCAAATGTGATTGGATATCTTCCATGTTGTTGGAATGAAATGATGACCATGTTATATTCTCTCTGTCATTATCAGTGCTGTCAATGCAGTCCTTGATTCTTCCCAACCACCTGAAATGGATAAGAAATTATTGTAACAGCTGTCTATTACATTTATCCCTTAACATCCCATCTAAACAAGATCGAATAGTGTGTCTACAGACAAAGTCATGTTTTTAACAACGATTAATACATGGAATAAGCAAAATATAATATTTATATAAATACCAACATGTGAAATAATATGTATATAACAAATGGGCTAGAAATGCTTAAATGAAATATTATCAGCATGAAGGTGTTGTAAAATTTGTAATAATTGGATATCTCATTGAAGAGAATACCATGTTTCTATAACTGTAAGTACATACCTTACTTCATCTCGATATGAAGAGGATATCATTGATGAACACTCCTGAAAAATGTGTATGGACATGTCGGGGACATCTGGCACTTTGTTTGGCAAACTGGCTGGCGGAACATATGTGTATTCCTCTGGTAATGGACTAACAACTTTACCACCTATGTGGTTGTCTGGATTTCTCGAGGTAACATAGCTTCGTGGTATACCAGGATTTTCCTCTGAAGTGTGTTGGAAGAGCGAAATGCCTGTACCGTGGAAAGAATCTCTCGATGTAGTTGAAGAAGGGTTGTGATCTATATTGTCAACTGCCGCCGTTGTGAAGAGGTCTTTTCTGAGTTTTGGGGGACAAACTGCTGCTTCTGTTTCATACAGTTGCCATACTGATTCAGCAAGTTCAGTAGAAATATTTAGTGCCCTGTCATATGAAATACTTAGACCTAATCTGTAGAATTTGTCAACAAGCTCACGTTTTCTCGTTTGACTGTGGAGAGATATGCCAATATAGATACAAAGTGGAGTTTCCCGAGCTTTGTGGTGGCGATGAGAATTAGCAGTCTCCTTAACTTTATGATGCATATTGTATTGGATGATTTGAGCTATTGACAAAGCCGCTTGTGTATAAGACTGCCTCTTAATATTTGGGCCTTCCAAAAGCATGTTGACCAATGTAAGGAGAGAGGATGACAAAGATGACTCCTGACATTTTTTATCAAATGACCCGTTGAAGATTGACTGCTTGCCTAATACATCCCGACGAACTTTCTTAGCAGTTTTGACAAGATGGCTAGCTTCTGTGTCAAAATCTTCGTTGATTACTCTTCGTAATGCTGCGCCAACGTCGTTGTTGAAAACAAGTAAGGTATCACTGCCTTCTCTATGTGCCTGCAAATCTGGAATTTGACTAAGGATTCTTTCTTTGAGTCGCGTGGTATGGACTTCGATGGCTGGTATTTCAAACTTAGTTAAACTCTGGCTATACAACTCAGATATGTCAGCCATTCGCAATACTGTTTTTTTTTTTTTCATTTTGTCTGGATTCTTCTATATAACTAACTATCTCTGCAAGAGCTATGCCATGAGCTTGATATCGCGTGTTTTCCGATGGTGACGTCGGTGAAAGAGAGGATCTGGATTTGTTGTAGAGCTTCACCAGGCATTTTGTGTGATATTTGGCATCCTGAGCTACCATATCTCCAGAACTGAGTTTGGCCAACAGTTTTTTGTCTTGAAGCTTGATAGCACATTCCCTAACGCGGCTGTCCACATTAAATGTGCTTGCATCGTGCATCTTGTCAGATGATGCCGAGTCTTCACAGAAAAAAACAAATATCCTGGTCTTTTATAGTTGTACCTTGTTGGCACTCCCTGGTATATTTCGTTTTAGTTGGTGTTTCAGTAGATGTTGTTTTTCTTTTTTTCAGCTTGTGTGAGTTCTTTGTTATTAAATTTCAAGCTACATTTCTTGTGCCATTTTACTTTGTGATTCCATAGTGCCGCTTCAATGCCATCACCTTCATCAAAATTTGGCAAAGGTAACGAATCTATGTTGATGAATTCTGAAATGTTTTTGGAAATGGATTGATAGCCTCTTCCAATATCCGTCCTCTTTGAATTTGCGGGACATTTTAATTCTTCTTCTGTCTTTTGTTGACAAAATATGCATTCATCCCAGTCGAAATTAGATACTTCTTTTTGTGGTGGTCGGATTTGGCTTAGATTGCTTAAAGGAAAAGGCTTTGCCATTTTTCTGCAATGAAATAAAGTAAGTAAACGCTTAGTCATTTTTTTACAATAATATAATTGTAAATTATCTTAAAATTTACTTAAAATAAATAAGAGATGTGTAAATAGCTTAAAACTACTTTTTTCTCTTATTTTCGAATGATGGATCATAAAATTACCCGGAACTTTTATCGGGGTATGAATTTGCCTGTGCACCGAAAAAGTTGACATGGAGGGAAATTACAAATTAATGACCCATTTGCCATGATTTTTTTATGAAGTGTTCCAACAAAATTGATTTAATTTATCACAAACCCCTTACCTATCAATTCTTAATGAAAATAGAACCCAGAAAGATTCAGAAAACAAGATGGCTACTTCATTATTCAGAGATCATCATTCAAGATATTTATAGAAATATCGATACTTTTTTTAAATCTGAAAATATCATTAAAAATTGTATTACATATTTTTAACAGATTAATTATTAATGATATGTAATTGAAAACAGTGAATTTGATAAGTAAAAAAAACAAGGTTTACTTACCTAATTTGGTTGTGCCCTTGTTGACCTTTTCCATGGTGTACAAAATGTGTCATGCAATAAAAGTGCCCTATTTAAAAGTTCCTTATATATTTGATAGGAACAAAGAGGGCAAATAACATTTTTTAACATTTTTAAAAATCTTTTTGAAATTTTTATGGGTTTTTTGGTCACAATTATCATAATCCAATTCAGTCTTAACCATAATATGCATGTTTTGTCAATTTGGGATAAATAATTTCTTATGTGCAATCCATGCTTGTTCCCGGGCAATCTTAAATTTCAAACAAATCTAGAAATTTCCACTTCCCAACCGTCATATGAGCACACTGGATAATTAACTGATATTTGTTAACTAATAACTAAATTACATAGCATTTAACACTACAATATTAGCGAAAATATACAATTTAAAGGTATATTTCCTCAATTTTCGAATTAATGGCGGCCATCTTGGTTTTTACCGGAAGTAGATTTTTTTTCGCGATGCCTCCATATCTGAATTATCGTTACATTCCATAGGTCTCATATACCAAATTTCATGCTTTTATCACAAAGTGCAGTATTTCTTTGAATTTGGCTCTTATCCGCTGCACTGTATAATGTAAGAAGGTAATTTCGATATTGCCCTTTTAGTGCTATATCACTGAAGCATGCTGCCGAAGACACCAAGCAACACACCTCACCCGGCCACATTATACTGACAACGGGCGAAACAGTCGTCCCACTCCTTTTATGCTGAACGCTTTTATATTTGTGTGTGAAAAAAATATATATTTGTGTGTGATTTTGTTTTAAATTTGTGTGTGAACAAAATGTCTTTGTCCGCGTGAAAAATATATTTGTGTGTATTTTTTTTAAATTGTGTGTGAAAAAGTAGTTTGTGCATAAAAGTATATATTTGTGTGTGATTTTGTTTTGTATTTGTGTGTAAAAATCACACAAAAGATTTTCACACACACAAAAAAATCTTCAACATAAATTTTATATTTACATATAAATATAAAAAATAGGCAAACATTTATTGTTTTTACACACAAATTAAATATATTGAACACATATAACGATATATTACAAAATATTTTTTTCTTTACACATTTTATTTTAATTATTGAATTTTGCCACGTTCGGCACGCCATCTAATAGTTTTGTTCGTTTCGATGTAGATGCCTTTTGGATTTCAACTTCTTTGAGGTCAACATAAGTTGTTTCTTGAGCATCGCAAATTTCGAAACCGACATACGTTTTTATTATATGGCAGTGTGTTTTGCTCGCTTCTGATTGGCTGAAACTACACTTTTCCGCCACCATACTATACAATTATTTTCAGGTGGATACGGTGAGTTTTCAACCCTAGTAAGTGATATATCCCGAGGCCGGAGGCCGAATGTTATATATCATTTCCGAGGGTTGATAGCTCACCATATCCACCTGAAAAAAAGGTCGATATCTGTTTTATTATATGGCATTTACAGGGTATTAACCCGGCTATTCAAAAAGACTACAATAAACAGGATGATATTTGCAAATGCTCTTTTTACAAAAGTATAGTTTATCCATTACATGTAGTATATGGTAAATATCCAAATGCTTCTTGCTAATGAGAACCGGAGTATTTCATCGCTGCATTAACTGCCCGTCCGGCATTCTTTAACGTTTTCCTTAAATTGAAGTTCGCAGTTAATCATCGTTGATCGCAGTAAACTTGCTGCTTTCCGCCATATACACGTTGTATGTTGCCGACTATCATAATGACGTCACAATTTAGATTATCACGAACTCATTGAAATTAGGAGACTCCCGTTACGCTATTTTTGGGTACGACTCGACGTCAAAAGTGATTATGACGTCACATCTAAATGGAGTTTCCCTCTATTTATTTTTGACACAGGTTACTGGACTCGCAAGAGGTATCTGGACTGAGTCCAGTAACCTCGCGTGCTTTTCGCCGCCGATTTCTGAGTTGATATCGCAGTTGATGAATACAAAATACAGCAAAAACAACAGTCATATAATAATATACAATTATCGAACTATTTTCAGGTGAATACGGTGAGTTATCAACCCGAGTAAGTGATATATTCCGAACTATGCATTGTGATGTCATCCCAGGTTGATATAAGATTCCAAAACTCCCAGGTCGTACCGAAATATATAGAAATCCTGCATTGTGACGTCATTTTACATGACATCACAATCACTTTACAGGTTGATATAAGATTCCATTGGGCCCAGGGCGTACCCAAATATAGCGTCAAGGGAATTTCCATGACGTCAAAAATCTATTGTGACGTCATCATTCAGCGAGATGTGACGGAGAGCAGCTAGCAGGTTTACTGGAGTCAATGTGACCCTGCCAATATCTGTGTGTACATTTTTGTCAGATTTTTCAGATAACAAGTAAAATGTATTACGTGGTGTTTTCTATTTTATTGATATTATCAGCCTTCATTTTTCTCTTCGAAATAATTCAACAGGACTACTCAATACCGGTGAGAGGACCGGGCTACTCAATATCACAGAGAGGAGATACATGTATTTAAGGATTAACCTCTTACTTTGTTTAGTTTATGAGATGATAAACCCAATGGAGCACGAGGTAAATTGCGTAAACGCGAACCATTTACGTACAATTTACCGACTGCTCCATTGGGTTTATCATCTCATCAACTAAACAAAGTAAGATGTTAATCCTTGAATTTACAATATTTTCTTTAAACAATAAAATCAACCAGAACATCAGATACAATAATTTACCTTGTGTTATTCGCCGTCAAAATTATACTGCCGTCATGTTTAACCTTGCGCAACACCCATTCAGAAAAAGTGCGCCGTTTACTGACAGCTTCATCCGCCCTTTTTTCTATGACGTCACAAAAATACAAAATGTAGTTCTTATATGTCAGTTATTTTATTCAGGTCAAATAGCAATAACATGTTCAAAAATTAAATCTGTTTTATTGTATGTCTCCGATTGTCTCGTACACGTGTTATTTGTAAACATTGACACGCGATTTTGTGGAATGTCAATTGTTTACATGTATTAATACGCACTGAATCGGGCCACGTTCTGCACTCAAGTAATTATTGGGAAATATATATTTACAATTGCCAATGTTTCTGTATTGATAAACTAAGTTGGAGCAGATCTGTTTATTTTCCAATGTAGCAGTCGTAATTTACATATGTACCTCGTGCTCCATTGGGTTTATCATCTCATATAAACTTAACAATGTAAGAGGTTAATCCTTAAATCTAGCCAAGGGGTGCCACATCATGTATGCAATTCCATATAATAAATCACCGTATCAACCTGTTTTCAGGTGGATACGGTGATTTATCAACCCTCGAAAGTGATATAACCCTCGGTCTTCAACCTTGAGTGATATCACTTCCTCGAGTTGATCAATCACCGTATCCACCTGAAAACAGGTCGATATTTGTATAATATTACATGTACATGTATTGTATTACTAGGATCCACTGTAATGTAACATTGACGTCTACATATTTCAAGTCCTCCGAAGTTTTTATTCATCATTGTCCCAATAAGTTAATTGTTATTGCCACATATTTTTTATCGCCATGCTATTTTCACCCTTAGGATTCAGAGTTATCTGTTCTTGCGGGTAGGTATTGATTATGATGTCATGTGTTTTCGAGTGTAACGACATGCTTTTCAAAGAAACTGTCACTATCGTTACATACTCGCAATTGAATGAGAAGGTGATGAATGTATTAAATAACTGACTTTAATGACTGATTATCGTGAACTGGAAATGTGTTGAATAACTTACTTTAATGAGTGACCGTCGTGAATGAAAAAGAAGGGGTATCACTTTGGGCCGTTTTACAGCCACTCAGTGATAAGCAAAACATTTTACATGAATATACCTTATAATAGGGTCACCTGCATATTGTATGCTGTTCAGAATGTCCGATTTTTGTCTGCGTTCATGGTAATTGCATAGGTCAAAGATCAAAGGGTGAAAATTAATATTTTCATTGTTTTAGTCCTAATTAATTAAATATCAGAATAGAGATAACATTTTTTGCAGATTTTGTCTGTAAATATTGGGTTTGCGAAGTTCAGTTCAGAAAACTGATGAAAAGTTCAAAAAGTAGATCACAGTGACCTAGTTAAGCATTTATTCCATTTCAGCATTAAAACCTTTAATATTTTTGTCTGAAAACAAGAATTTTTCAAAGATTTGATAGCTTGAAATTGATGTTTAGTACCGCATAAGGATCTTGACATAAACTGATTAAGATGATTTCATCCTAGGGTCACATTGGCCAGGTCACGTGTATAAATTAGGTCACATTCAATGAATGGTATCATCTGTCCACTATGCATATGCCGTTTTCTCATGTTTAAAGTAGGATTTTAATTTTTTTAGACTTGTTTTATGAGCTTAATTTCAAGCAACGCCTTCACTGAGTAGGGTGTTAGAATTATGCCTGCTGCCCCACTGCATGATCGTGAAAGGCGACGAAATTTGGAATCTTAATTTCGAGGTTGAGATGAAAATATCTTAAATGTAGTTTTTTTTCCCAACCATTTCAAAGCTTTAGAGTAATGTTTAGCACTTGATTTGTATTTTGTCAGATCGATTTTTGATTATATCCTAACGACACATTTACTGGGTCACGTGTAGTGTATGAATTAGGTCACATTCAATGCATGTTATTGTCTGTCAACTAAGTATCTTCTGAATTTTCCATGTTCAAAGCAACTGTTTAAGCATTTTAAGTTTGATGTAAGAGAAAATATTAAGATACACCTACATTGCAAGTATGATGTTAGAATGGTGCCTGCTGCCTCATTGCATGATCGGAAAAGGCGACTAAATCTAGTATCTCAATACTAGTGGCTAACTAGTTAAAAAAAATATTGGATTTCAGTCTCAAATATCACAGAGAAGGTTTCTTTCTCACGAAAATCTTCCTGTCACTACAAACCAGTTAATAATAGTACAGTGTAAGACAATACTCTCTTATGGTGAATACTAGATGTTAAATACATGTACATGATATTGTTTGGTAAAGCCACGAGATAAAGGTTCCATATTTAGTCTCATAAAACAAACTTAAACAACTTACACGTGTGCTTTATATATAGAAAATCCAGATGATACATTTAATATGACCTAATTCATCCCCGTCACCCAGCTCATATGACCCTAAGCCGCCACCATCTTAACCAGATCATTATAGAACCTAAATAAAGCTCTAAACGCCACTCTGAAGCTATGGAATGGATCATCTAGGTAACAATGAAATTAAGATTCCAAATTTAGTCGCCTTTCATGCAGGACAGCAGGCATTATTCTTACATCCTTCTTAGTGAAGGCGTTGCTTGAAATTAAGCCCATAAAACAAGTCTAAATAATTTTAAATCCTTCTTTAAACATTGGAAAACAGCATATGTTTAGTGGATAGATGATACCATTCATTGAATATGACCTAATTTATGCACGTGACCTTGTTTGTTGTTTGTTTGTTTGTTTGATTAATTAACGTCCTATTAACAGCTATGGTCATGTAACGACGGCCTCCCATGTGTACGGTGTGTTGCGTGTATGTTGTGCGAGGTGCGTGTTTTGGGAGACTGCGGTATATTCGTGTTGTGTCTTCTTGTATGGTGGAACTGTTGCCCTTTTTATAGTGCTAACTCACTGAAGTATGCCGACGAAGACACCAAGCAACACAACCCACCCGGTCACATTATACTGACAACGGGCGAACCAGTCGTCCCACTCCCGTTATGCTGAGCGCTAAGCAAGAGCAGAAACTACCACTTTTAGAGACGTTGGTGTGTCTCGGCCAGGGGACAGAACCCAGAGCCTTCCTCACAGGGGCATGACCTAGCCAATGTGACTCTAGGATGTAATCATCTTAAAAGCAGGTTATGTAAAGATCCTTATGCAGTACTAAACATCAATATCAAGCTATCAAATCTTTAAAGTATCCATGTTTCAGCAAAAATATTTGTGAACTTTGACCTACTTTTTGAACTTTTCATCAAATATTCTGAATAGCAAACAATATGCAGCTGACCCTAAGGTCTTCATGCAAAATAGTTTGCTTATCACTGAGTTGCCGTAAAACGGCCCCAAGTGATTCCCCTCCTTTATTGAGGCATACCTCTCACCATTACCCTTCTCACATTCAGAGTTTTTATTTACTGAGTTCAATCCTCAGAACCGGTTAGGTTTTAGTGAATGCTTTGTAAAACCTTATACCTGTATCTCTGTTTATATTTTCAGTATAATAATAAAATTCGCACTCTCACAGCAATGAATACGTCCTTTAAATTTATTTATGCATGTAATATGTTTACAAAGTTTAGTATCATGGGTACATGTTGACAGTGTCTAGAATAAATGCGTTTACTATCAGGAAGTGGGAGTCTACTTTACTGTTAATTTAGGTGTAGCCTGTTCTGCTGAAAAGTGAAAATAGTGTGATGAACTACTGGCTAGAATGTTGACAGCAGACGGAAATTAATATAAATCTCTATAACGGTGACAGTGGATACATATCACAACTTTCCTTCATACTTTAGATGATAAAATACTAATAACGTTTTATATAGATGTAAAAAAAACCAACGTTAAAACTATATCGCCAAAACAACATTCTCAAATTTTGTTTACATGTAGTTTGATAAACTGATATATAGTGTGGATCATATTTACGCATGCACGCAGAAAATCTTCATAATGCAAGATAGAGAACGGTTTATTAATGATAATATAATTGATGGGATGAGACAGCCGTTTTGAAGGTGATCACTTGACGTACGCGTATTCACATCAACATTTGTGACGTCATAATAGTCAGGTTATGGTTTGTTTGTTGTACGTCTACACTTCACACGCACCGCACACTTCACACACACCGCATACTTCACACGCACCGCACACTTCACACACACCGCACACTTCACACACACCGCACACTTCACACACCCCGCATACTTCATATACACCGCACACTTCACACACACCGCATACTTCATACACACCGGACACTTCACACACACCGCATACTTCATACACACCGCACACTTCACACACACCGCACACTTCACACACACCGCATACTTCATACACACCGCACACTTCACACACACCGCATACTTCATACACACCGCACACTTCACACACACCGCATACTTCATACACACCGCAACACACTTCTTCATACACACCGCATATTCATCATACACATCACACACACCGCACACTTCACACACACCGCATACTTCATACACACCGCTCACTTCACACACACCGCATACTTCATAAACACCGTAAATTTCACACACACCTCATACTTCAAACACACCGCACACTTCACACACACCGCATACTTCATAAACACCGCACACTTCACACACACCGTACACTTCACACACACCACATACTTCACACACACCACATACCTCATACACACCGCACACTTCACACACACCGCATATTTCATACACACCGCACACTTCACACACACCGTACACTTCACACATACCGCATACTTCATACACACCGCATACTTCATACACACCGCACACTTCACACACACCGCATACTACATGCATACCGTACACTTCACACAAGTTCACACTGCACATATGTGAGGCCGTCATTACATGACTGTTAATACGACGTTAATTAATCAAACAAACATTTGTCAGTATAAAGTGACCGGGTTGATGTGTTGTTTGATGGCTTCGGTGGCATGCTTTAGTCGCTATAGCATAATAAAAAGGGCAAGAGTTCCACTATACAAGACACAACACGAATGTACCGCAGTCTCCCAAAACGCGTGCCACGCACTGCATACACGCATGCCACAATGTACACGGAAGGCCGTCCTTAAAGCAAGTTTTTGATGCCAATTATATCACCAAATACTTCACTTTTGCAGCCTTATTCCACTTATAGATTAGTTGAAACATACAAAATGACACTTTCAACATAAAATATTGATTTCAGCCCAGAATTTTATGTATCGACAGAGAGACATGTTTTTTTTGTGTCCATGTATTTTACATACACGTTGGAACTTGTCTGACACGTTACTCATGGACTTCCTATTACAGTTTCATTGGCGGGTTCGTCGTTCCGACTGGATTCTCTTACGGCATATTAACCGATAGACAACATTGAAAGGTAAATTTTATTGAATACGGGAGTTGTTTATCACCAGAAACCGCCTGTGTCAAGGATACATATCGGGGACAGGCAGACCCAGAGAGGAAGACCCAGAGAGGACACGGCGAATACAGGGTGATGGCGTCGTATTATACTCCTACATGTATAGTGATTGTCCTGATATCATGGCATCCCTCGACAGGTAAAATTCTGTTTTATTACGTGTAAGGTTTGTAACAATTTATGTTTGAACACTCATGTGCGTATCTGTGTCATTTATTTTGTTATTTTTGCGTTGTTGAATTATGTACTCTGATAATGTAAAATCTTTCTCAAATGTGTGTGTCTATTATATGTCGCCGAAGTGTGGTGGCAAAGTAACATCACTTTTACAAAATCAATATGATGAATCCTCCAGAGCGATATATTTTCTGGTGCATAAAAATGTTGTTACTTAACTAAGCAAGAGATTAGAGACATGATGAATATCAGCTACATTATATAAAATATGCATGATATGACGACATCATAAAAATATAGACCTGTTTTCAGGTGGATACGGTAATTTATCAACTCGAGGAAGCGATTACCCGAGGCCGAAGGCCGAGGGTTATATCACTTTTGAGGGTAAATTACCGTACCCAGAAAACAGGTCGATATCTGTTTTATTATATGGCATTTACATGATGTATACCATTTAACTACATGTATATGTACATATATTTCCATTCTACTTTCAGTTTCCCGTTTGATCTATGTTAAACCAAATGGGCAATATCACGCTATGAACTCCAATCTGGTCAAGCGTATGAATATTTAACGTTTCCGCCGCGTCACGGACAGTGTATACAATATATACTTACACCTATACATAACGGTCAAATAATTTAAAAAGTGGTTTTAAAGTTGTGTGGTCTATGAAATCTAATAGTATTATCATGTTTACAAAATAGCATGTATTAAAAAATATCATCGCATAATTTTCATTTGTTCGCTTGTTTCAAACCGTTTTGTGTTGAACTATATTCAGAAGCTGATGATATGGCTGTTCCGTTTATTAAACTTGGTGACGTCAACACTAGCTCAAGCGGGAAAATTCAAAGGATATACATGTAAAGTGTTGAATTTTAATAATCGTAATGGAAATATAAGTAATAAACTGTTACCAGATTGGACATACAGTTGATATGAAGCCCATCCGTCCGAAAGATAAATATTCATGGCGCCCTAACGGGCGCCATTCTATTTATCTTCCTTCCGGATGGGCTTCATATCAACTGTATGTCCAATCTGGTAACAGTTTATTGCTTAAGTATTTCCTCTTCATGATATTGAGTAACCCCTCTCCCCGATACTCAATATTGAATAATTACATAACACATTTTACTTATTATTTGAAAAATCTGACAAAAATGTACACAAAAATATTGGCAGGGTCCCATTGATTCCAGTAAACCTGCTGCTCTCCGTCACATCTCGCTGAATGATGACGTCTCAATAGATATATATAGTTAGATAGTGAAAATACACTTGAACAGGTAAACAAGGTTCACCAGAACGTGACCCCTAATGGGTTGTCGTCTATGACATAAAGTGGGTGTAGAGATCAGTACGTTCATCCGATTGGAGTGGACGTATAACAAGATTGTTTTCAAGATTTGTTTTATAACATACCACTATATAAATAAAAGTTCAAAATAAAATATAACCAGGGATTATGCTAATCACAGTATACACATATATTCAGAAACAAGAGGCCCATGGGCCTTAACGGTCATCTGACTCATTGCACAAAACAACAAAGTCACAGTATAAAGTATTGGTTAACGATTAATATAAACAATACAAGGAACTCCTTAGTTGAATATGTAAGTTTCTGAAATAGGTAAATGTCATTTGTTGAACAAACTTGGTAGCCCTTCATCCATATATGGTTGTAACCCATTCGCGGATTAATATAAGGAGGAGTCAGATTTTAAAGCCAAATTTCAGCAAAGCTTCCATTTTGGACATCCGCCATACTATCCCCATGGGTCTTAGCTCGGTCCTTTATAAAATATGATTGTCCACATCTAAAGTTCCCCCTTCTGAATCAATTAAAACCCCTATAGACCAATTTTCCGTGAGATTAGAGACTGAAACCTGAAAACAGGAAGTGGGCCAGCGGCCATCTTGGAATACCAAAATCTTTATGAAAATGTTTGCATGTTGTTCGGCATCAATTTAAACCTTTATAGACCAATTTTCATTGAGATCGGAGACCGAAATCTGAAAACAGGAAGTGGGCCAGCTAAAATTAAAAAAAATGCCCTTTTGGGGCCCCACACCTCAGCCCTTAGGGGTCGGACCAGACTCATTTATATAAAATATGATTGTCCTTCCCAAATGCTATTTTACACCAAATATAGATGAAATCCATTCAAGGATGAAGGAAGAGTAGAATTTTAAAGCTAATATTAAGAAAATTTGCCCTTTTGGGGCCCCATCCCTCAGCCCCTAGGGGTCGGACCAGGCTCATTTATAAAAAATATGATTGTCCTTCCCAAATGATGTTTCACACCAAATATGGATGTAATCCGTTCAAGGGTTAAGGAGGAGTAGGCTTTTGTATAAATAGTCTTACGCACGACGCACGGCGCACGACGACGGACGAAACACGATGACAATTGGTCATCCTGACCTTCGGTCAGATGACCTCAAAATGCTTCCCCATTGAATCGTAAAGGTTACTCATTCTATCCTAACTGACTTCCGTTTTCGACGCCTCCCTTGACACAGCTTTACTTGAGGTAGGCTCTGGGATGTCCTCTGGCCGAGAGACATCGAAGTCTATGAAAGTGGTAGTTTCTGCTCTTGCTTAGTGTTCCATACTATGGGGCGATTGGTTTGTCCGTTGCCAGTATAATGTAAACTGGTGGGATGTGTTACTTGGTGTCTTCGGTGGCATGCAATTTGTTATGGTCATTAAATCTACATATGTATATTGTAATGGGCAATTCATACGGGGGCCGATTAGTAATGGCGATTGCAATTATGTCCTGCTTTGTTATGGTCATTAATTTCAAATTGTAATGGCCATTGCATCAAGGTTATAATTTGTTTCACTCATTACTTGTAAAATGTAATGGGCATCAGTAGTTAGTAATGGTCACAACAATGCATTTGCCTAAAGGTAAATTGTACCACTACCCGATTTTTGCAGATACACTTCAGGCCAACAAGAGTTCCAATCTTACAGTTACTTTTTATTTTTAGAGTGACCTCCCTTGAAATTAAAAAAAGTCTTCTTGCTTCGCGCTAGAGGAGTTTTCTCCTTAGCTTATTTTGTATTACAGCGAACCAGTACGTCCGTGGTCTGTCGGCTAACTAATCTTGCCCTGTTATAATGTTTTTGAGTTATCCCCTTTTTGTATTGAAATGATCATTTGTTTTAGACAAAATGGTTGTTTTTTTATACAAAACTGTTTGCTAATGCATTTTGAAATGCCTTTTGGTCGACAATAATTATTTACTTGCATTGATATATTTCGGAAATCCTTCCATTTTTTACAGATTTTTTTCAAATTTCAGCTTTCCAATTAAAAAAATCATAAGTTTCCAAATAGCATGGTGAGGTATGCTGTTATTGCTTGTATGTTCTGAGGTTACCTTTAGGCAAATATCTATACCATTTGTTTTTTTCATTTAGTTTTTTTTAGTGGTACACTTTACCTTAATAAACATTATTGTGAAAAATGATGGCTATCAAACAAATCCAAAACACAAAATAATGCCCATTATTTTGTTCATGTCTATTACAAAGAAAAAAATATGGGAAAATAACCATAGTTTTGAAAAATAACGCCCATTACCGCAATCCTAATTTTGATAAAAAAAAAGAAAACAAGAAATAATGGTCAATTGTAAACGCTGTTTTTGATGGGGTTGTAATGAGTATGTACATGTGTATTAACATTTATATGACTTTTCTGGGCAGTAGTGATGCTTCAGTGCTATAGCATTATAAACAGTTATTGTACGTTAGCAGTATATTGCTTCAACTTTCTGTTTCTATAGAAAGTTTTGCATATGATACCTCCAGTGTTCGTCCATTTTAAAATGGTTTTGTTTGCATTTCTCTTAATAACGTGAATTAATATGATTTGCCTTTCATTTAATAGCTGCAACAACAACGACCGAGTCTTCCTTCGCCATCCGCCTAGAGAATGGTCTGTATAACCACAGTGGACGGGTAGGGGTGTACCATGATAGTCAATGGGGCGGGGTTTGTGAAGTAGGCTGGAGTTGGAATGATTCGAACGTCGCATGTAGGATGCTTGGATATACGTAAGTATAGTTTTTGTTGAAATATTTTGAAATTCCTTAACTCCTTTATATCGCTCCTAGTCATAGACGTTTGTATGGATTGTAGCCAACTTTAGCCAGTGACAATTATTCGGGAAGGGGAACAGCGTCTGTATAAATATTTGTTCTGACCCCACTAGGGCAGAAGAAACGGGGCTGAACGGGGAAATTGGAAGTAAATCTTGGAAGAAATAAACACCGAACCTAGATTTAGAACATATATTGGCATAATAAACCAGGTACATTTTGTAGCGATACATATCGTCTTTGTCTAATTTAGGTTTCTAGTTATTTTGTTCACAAAGTGATTGAAATACATATACTTATCATCACTCCGTTTGATAAAGGATCTGACCACATCCCATTAAGGGTCACTTTGCGGTAACCTTTGGAAAAGGGCAATACCAATATTAACTTCAGAATCTTGAAAGTGCATTTTAAGGGATGAAATAGTTTGCAAAAGCTGACAGAACTATTTCCATATACGACACACATCTTTTCTTTCCCAGAGACAACAACAGAGCTAAATGTATATATTATACTCGAACGAAATGGTGTCTTAGCGGATGTAGAAATGTGAAGAAAATGCATTTAATCTGAAAAACATCGGTAGTATAAAGGTCATCTGCACATGACCTTTTATGGCATGATGTCAGATCCTCTACTGAACCGAGTGGTTATAAGAATATATTTTCAATCAGATTGTTGATCTAGAAAATGCATTTGATCTGACGTAAAAGTGGTATAAATGTCACTAGATAATGACTCCTTATGCAACATGAATCAGGCTCCGATTTTTCGAAACAAAAGTGTAAACTATTTTAGTTTTTTCTCTGTATGTTACTATGTGAAGAGTTTTTAGTTAAGTTAGATTTAGTTTTTGTCACAGTTGCTTCGCGATACCGGGGCCAGATCGCACTGATGTAAGTTTGCTCCACTACCAGTAATAGTTACCAATTGTAGCTGTAATGACGACATTCTTAAATGTTCATTGTCTTCAGAGTTACAATATTACAGTTACGGTATACAATATTTTGATTAAGATAAAACGCTACGTAATAGGAATATGAAAAATGATAGTAGTAAAACCAGCTTAATCACATATTTCATATTTCTGACAGTAACGGAACTATTACAAGTTACTATCATTATACAATGGATTCAACCGTATATGAATGGTTTGGTAACGACACGGACCCGGGTATTATATGGATGAGTGGAGTTCAGTGTGACGGTACGGAGACTAGTCTCGTGGATTGTCCTTTTGATGGGTGGGGTGTCGGAAGCTGTTCAAGGCCCGCTTATGTCGTCTGCTACAATGAAGGTAATTGACTCAGTAGAAAGATAAAATATGCATTATCAGTACATTCACGGACGACCTCTCGTGTGCAATAAGTTGCGGTTTGTGATATGGAATATACCGTGTGCAGTCTACCAAAACACACACTACAACACATTGCACATATGGGGAGGTCATCCTTAAAACTAAAACAAACCCATTTCTAAAGTTAAAAAGTAGGAACATCTTTTAAGTCTGTAGTTTTTTTATTGTGCATGCTACGTGTTGACAGAGTACAATTTTTTTCTTCTAACAGACGATTCACCCATGGACGTTCGCTTAGTGATCGGGAGATCGGATGGATATGGAAGTGTCGAGGTTTACTATAACAGTATTTGGGGAGGATTAGCCTGGGATAGATTTTGGGATAATGAGGCCAAGGTTGTGTGCAGGATGCTTGGATATAGGTATAAAACATCTCTACTGACTTTTGATTTTAGTAGTTGTAATATAATATATATCTAAATAAACATAAGATCAGAGAAAATAATAATTTGTTTTTATCTGCTTAACGTCCCACGTTACCAATACAAGTTTTTTTTTTATTCTTCTCAATGCGCTATACACTAGGAAATTTTAATTATTTTAAACGTGAGTATCTTGTATTTGCATGGTCTTTGTCTTTACCGTGATTATTTTCGTTAGCTTTTTCACTTTTGCCTTTTGATATGCATATATATATCGTTAGAGATCGATCGCAGATTTGCTTTAGTTTTATTTTTTTTCTATTTAAATTCCATCACAAGGATATTCAACATTTATTTATTATATTAAAAAAACTATATTCAAATACGTTTTCTCATATGAAATGCAGCTCGCATTCCCGACCACAAGGTGATTTCTATTATTTCAGGTTTAGTTTATAGATATTCATGTTTTAATCAAGGCATTAATTATGTTTTAGTTAAGGCATTAATTATGTTTTAGTCGAGGCATTAATTATGTTTTAGTCGAGGCATTAATTATGTTTTAGTTAAGGCATTAATTATGTTTTAGTCAAGGCATTAATTATGTTTTAGTCAAGGCATTAATTATGTTTTAGTCAAGGCATTAATTATGTTTTAGTCAAGGCATTAATTATGTTTTAGTCAAGGCATTAATTATGTTTTAGTCAAGGCATTAATTATGTTTTAGTCAAGGCGTTTCTTACGGTGGGTCAGTTATATCATACACAACGATTCCAAGATGGAGATCAAGACGTTGTACAGGAAATGAAACAAGTCTAGCAGACTGTCCAGTGATATCGGACCTATTTGACGACAATTTAGGTAGCGGAGCGGCTCTGTGTTACGGTGAAACACAAGGTATGTTAAAACAAGGCGCGTCACGGGAGAGGTTGGGAAACCTGTACCTAATCCCATTGTACAATATCGTAGAGAAAAAAGAGTCTTTTATTATTTTGAAATTCAAATTATAACACACAAAACATTAACAATCATATATTACAGATCATATGACAGAATAACATTTAGATATTAAAAAGCATTTAATGTTAGAAATTAAACATATATAGTCCAACTTGTATAAACCGGATATCATCAGGACCAGCATATTTGGCCGGTATAGAGAGGTTTCTGGATTTTATTATAATTTAATAATTACAATTAAGAAGGAAATGCCATACACTTAAGCCGGAATAGACAAGTTGTAATGATATTTATACTGTATTCCCACAAATCAATAAATATTACGAATGGAATTTATAATCGCAAAATTAAATCACTATGCTATTTTATTATATCATTTTCTTTGAATATGCATGCCTTACATCCTTTCTACTTTCATCAATATTTATGTTCAACATGAAAACATCTAAACGAATCTTCATTTCATACAAGTTAGGCGAACTTAACTTTGGTAATATATGGGGAAAATTAATATATAGGGATTGGGTTTTGGTATTATATTAACCATATCTATGCTTACCGCGTTAGCGCCCATATTGAACATATTCTTAGAGGAATTGCTCCATACAAGCATGGTTGACATAAAAGCGAAATCCAATCCCTATACTTACATCCACGCGACTTTTTATGCAATATAATCGTCTTTTGAAAGTGACGTACAATGTAATTATTTAATAAAAGTCGGTCATAAGTGGTAACACATTATTTTAAAGTCTTAAAGAACAAAGACAAGAGGATATGTTAATAACAAACCTCTGTCAGATGGCCTCATGCCCGCCCGCTGCAAAGATTCGATCGTTTGACAAAGACAGACACAGAGGTAATGTTAACATTTGACATACATCATTTTGAACAATATGAAAACAATGCAAGTCGGGAAATTTTTCCCGGTTCAATTATTATTTTAGACTATTATATAATACTATATCTATGTCTTTTTTATATTGTTATAAAATTCTATGAAAAACAACACTACAAGTAATGTAAGTCAAAATTTAAACACAGCCATGAGTTTCTTACATAGTAGTCCCAATACGCTGCATAGAACTTTTTCATGCGCAAGTTCAAAGTTCAATGTTACCATGCAGTAACGGTAAACAAACTCGGCTAGTATGTGCGTATAGTGAACAAGCCTAACAAATGTACTGTGTATCAATATATCTTCAAAGGAATACCTTTAAAAATACCTCAGCTTGGCAGATATTGGTCTTGGTAAAGTTCTTGCATTAGTCTTACAAAATCTTTCAAATATGAACAGAGATACCAACATAGGTAATGTATTGATTGAAAAGTTTGAAAGGATCGGAGGTAAGTTTTGTTTCTATGGAAAATTTTGAATATCATGCCTCCATTTTACGTCGTTTCAAGAATATCTTTCGTTCTGCATATCTCTGATAATAACGTGAATTGATATGATTTACCTTTCATTCATTAGCTACATCATCAACTACCGAGTCTTCCTTCGCCATCCGCCTAGAGAATGGCCTGTATAACCACAGTGGACGGGTAGGGGTGTTCCATGATGGTCAATGGGGCGGGGTCTGTGCCTTGGATTGGAGCTGGAGTGATTCGAATGTCGCATGTAGGATGCTGGGATATACGTAAGTGATAGTTTTAATTGAAATTTTATTTAAGTTCTTCGACGATTTCATTTAATGATTTATACTTTCCGAACTGATGTATTGGTAATCACATAAAGACAAGGTCGTAGGCGGTTATTGTACCGTCTATATTGAGAATACACGGTTAGTAGATTCTAATACAAGGTTTATTTTGGTGTGAGATGACTTAGGCTAGCCTCGTCATTTCGGCTTTTCGTGTCGAGCACCAAAGTAATCCTTTTATTGTAAGATACAAACCATGTATTCTGTTTATCTTCAACCATTGACTTATAAACGACTTTCAAACATGAAAGCAAACCGCTGTTTATTTATTTGAAACGCTTTCTGTTTGTACCACAAGAAAAAACCTCATTCATTAAACGAGAATGAATGTGTATTCTTACTGCTGTTGTGAATATATAAGCGCCTTCTAAAACAGATATTTAATGTTTATCAAATCAGGCATAGATATCGTTCTTAAAATCTACGTTATCGCACACTATTTACATTTTCACTGTAGTCACACTATATAACCTTACCAAGCGCAGTTAGCAGTCAAATAGACTATTATGAACTTCAATCGCTTATTATGACGTCATTATCATTGGGACGTCACAATTGTTGTGCCAGCGAATACGGAAAAAATGGCTGTTCCATCCTTGACGATAGCGAATGATTAATTCATTATAGATGCAATTACCTTCGTATATCAACATAAAATTGTAACCAAATGCAAATACAGTTGTATAAGCATTGAACGTTTTTCAGCACGCTTCATGGAATTTGCCTCTGTCCAGTTGGCATTCATTGGCTATGAATGCCAACTGAAAGACGTTCAATGCTTAACACAACCTCAATTTTGTAGAATAATTGAACAATGTTCTTTTTAAAATTGTCATTTATGTAGATAAAACAATACAAAACCGTGTGACTGTGATTTGAATCTTTTATATATTGACTAGTCAGTAAAGGATATACAACTGATCCGATTAAAAGTATACAAATGTGTAAACAACATTTTACGATTTCACCTCCACCATCATTAGAAAAGCACCAATTTCATTATATGCTCGTCAGTAGTTTGAGCTACAATATTGTAACTATGGTATATCAAGAACAAGTGTCAAGTAATGTGAATATTTAAAAAAATCACATCTTTCATATTTTTGACAGTAACGGAACGATTACAAGTTATTATGAGTATAAACTGGATTCAATCGTATATGAATGGTTTGGTAACGACACGGACCCGGGTATTATATGGATGAGTGGAGTTCAGTGTGACGGTACGGAGACTAGTCTCGTGGATTGTCCTTTTGATGGGTGGGGTGTCGGAAGCTGTTCAATGCCCGCTTATGTCTTCTGCTACAATGAAGGTAATTGACTCAGTAGAATGATGAAATATGCATTATTAATACATTTTTATATACGGAACATGTATGCAATTAGTTGAGGTTTGTATGTATTCCAGGCTACAGTATATTCCA
The DNA here is from genome assembly GCF_041381155.1 of Argopecten irradians. Classification (NCBI taxonomy): domain Eukaryota; kingdom Metazoa; phylum Mollusca; class Bivalvia; order Pectinida; family Pectinidae; genus Argopecten; species Argopecten irradians. Next base: position 26,922,184 of record NC_091149.1, read on the forward strand.
TTTGACAAGGAGACACAATATGGAACATACCACAGCCTCCCAAAACACAGACACCCACATACTACAACATATTTCACACATGGACGGTCGTTCTTAAATAACTCAGGCATTTAATTAATAGTTCCGTAAAGATGCTCCATCGCCGACAGAGCATAAATGATACTCATTATTTGAACAATAATTGGTGTTTAATCGTGTGTATATATATGTCTAATTAACACAAAACATGATATAAAATAATGTATTTTGTCTTTGGTGCATGCGCAATCAGTACTTCATTCCGTATATAGTGCCATGGATTTTTTTCGGGATGCAATTGATTAATTATTCATATTTTAACGTGAAAAAAATTAGAAACTCAAAATTTACAATGTTGGTAATGGTGTTACACTTTGTAACTTTTGTAATTGAAGAAATATACTAAATAGTTAACTCCTGTTTTTGATAGTGAAAAAAATACCATTTGTCAGCGGTAGAGCACCTCTTAATCTAAAATCAAACCACAAATATTATTGAAATAAAAATTCAAGTCTCTACAAGTTTCTTTGAATTGTGCATGATACATGTATATGTTGACAAGGAACTATTTCTTTTAACAGATGATTCACCGATGGACGTTCGCTTAGTGATCGGGAGATCTGATGGATATGGAAGTGTCGAAGTTTACTACAACAGTATTTGGGGAGGATTATCCTGGTTTGGATTTTGGAATAATGAGGCCAAGGTTGTGTGCAGGATGCTTGGTTATAGGTATAACACATCTCTGCTGACTTTTGATTTTAGTCCTTGTAACATAATATATATATATATCTACTGACATTTCTCTTTATTAACAAAAGATCTCAGAGCGATCTTTTCATTTCAGAATATATTTTTGTCAGATGTTACAGACAATCGGAATTGGGCGACAGGCAACATGCCTATACATGCCCTCTCCTTACATATTAACAGTAGATACAAATTAATATTGATATATACATAAATAATCTGAATTGCTGTTTTTATTTAGTGATGATGATATCCTAAAACATCAAGCTAGATATTGATAAACATCATATACAAAATGTCTCCTAGTTCATATCATTACAAATAGAAAACAAGAATGTTTTTACAAGATATTCAACGAATTCAACGCAATCTATTCAACAAAATCAGCGAAATATATTGGTATCTCTGAAAAAGCACTGAAATTTATTTGTGTTGTCAGTGGTATATCATTGTCAAATTCCAAGATAGAGTTAAAAAGGAGCCGTCTAGGTTTGACGTCTAAAGGACAGTATAGAAAATAGTGTTCACAATCTTCGTTTTGAAATCAGAGCGATCTTGGCGCCCACCACTAATGATCTTTGTCTGCCAATGGAAAGGAGGGATTTTTTTTGTCTGCTTTTTAAACTTCAACTATCAAAATCTATGTTGGCGGCCTGTCAATTATCTTATTGACCAATTAGTCACAAAACGCAATATGCACAAGTGCCCTAGGGAAAGCTACTGACAGATGGGACTACTGACCACGGATCGGCTGATGATGACGGGCTAATAAAAACTTAATACTGAATGACTTCATCACAATGCCGATATTCTTCATCCAGTTCTGACATTTATAAATAATACTGTAGCAAATGTGAAAAACATAAACATCTTGGAGTCTACTTAAATTATCACGGTTCTTGGTCAGACCACATCAATTACATTTACGAAAAAACTTTAAAAAAATGAATATGTTTAGATCTCTTAAACACAAACTTGATAGGAAATCACTTGAAATTATTTATAAATCATATATACGCCGCAACCTTGAATATGCAGGTGTTGTGTGGAATAATTGCAACCAAACTGAAACTGATCTCTTAGAATCTATCCAATTATATGCAGCTAGGATAGTCACCGGATTACGCAGAGGTACAGACCATGCTCTCATTTATAAAGAACTTGGCTGGGATACTTTAAAGAAACGTAGAAATGATCATGACCAACAACATATGTTATTCTTCAAAATTATCAACCTTCAAACTCCATACTATTTATTCGAAAATATTGAACCTTATATTATTGACAATAACCTAATAAATCATGATATGAGACACCAACGTATATTTCAAACACCTATATGCAGAACTCGTATGTACTTTAATAGCTTTTATCCTAGGTTAATGTCTTATTGGAATAGACCTGATTGTAATTATTATACTATGAGATCATCATGTGAACTTAAGAGGGAGCTAGTCCGTCATGCCATACCCACTAATGCTGATGAATTATGTACTGATGCTTTTAGATATGGCGGATCTAGATCATTTAATATTATTTTTTGCCAACTTAGAAACCAAGCAAGTCAATTAAATTCATATTTATATCATTGATTATCTTATTGATAATGCATCTTGTAAATATGGCAGCTCTGTTGAGGATATTTCTCATTTCTTTCTTTTTTGTCCAAGATTTATAATTGAAAGACTATTCTTAATTGATTCTCTGTCTCAATTGCAAGTAGATATCGAACTAAATATTAAGTTAAATCTCAACTTAAACATTCATCTACATCTGATAAATAATATTAACTTGCTAACAAGGGGAAGTAATCACCTCAGTCATGAGCTAAATTCTGCAATGGGTGCATACATTCAGCAATACATTGAATCGACAGGAAGACTTTAACGCTATTATTAATTTTAATTTTGGAGTAAATTAATTTATTGATTAATTAAACTGCACTTAAACTGTATTGACACTACATTTACTTCTACTTTACCCTTTACTGTATCATTACCCTTTACTGTATCAGACAGATGAAAACGTGAATGTGAAGAACTGATTGATCCCTTTTCTTTATGAATGAAATGTAAAATGAATATACAAGCATATATATATATATAATTGATTACTCCCTCGATGTTGCACATACTCCGTATATTTTTGACTGGGTAGGCACTTAGTAGTGAAACACTATGGACATTTTAGTGCTGCCCAGTTACAATGAATGTCTTGAGTGAGAGTGACATTGATGGATTAAGATTAAGTTTTGAGTTTTAAGTTATAAGCTGTAATTATAATCAAAATCCAGTTAAGCTAAAATCAGAATCTTTTGATTAAGCAAATACTAATCAATTAATACCGCTATTAATTAAAGTTTGATATAACAGGAAGATATGCATGTTATTAATCGCTATAGGTAATATCTTCTAATTACATATGTAAATAACTATTTATTAGTATTTTCAGTAATACGTATGATTTGTGTTAATCCTAAAAATGATTTTATATTATTTTATAGATCTAGTCCAGTGCAAATATGCTTTAAAAGAAGTAATATGTTTCTAAATTGTATATATAAATTTTGTAATACATTCATGCAATCATGTGGAGAGGGTATATATATAGGCTATGCCTGCTGCCCGATCGAGAATTAAATCTTTTGATTTAATACAAATATTTTGAAATGAAAAAACTTTATATTTTACATCTGAGTTTCTCGTATATTTCATTTCAATGGTCTTTGCCATTTACCGTAATTATTTGCATAAGCTCTTTCACGTTTTTCTTTTGATATTTATATACATTTAAAAGACTATAATGCAATATGTTTTCACATATAAAATTCAGCTAGTATTCTCGACCACAAGGTGATGTTACTAGTAATGTATTTATGAATTCTGTAATTTATGTTTTAGTCAAGGAGTTACTTACGGCGATTCATGGATACCGTTCACAACGATTCCAAAATGGAGGTCAAGACGTTGTACAGGCAATGAAACAAGTCTAGCAGACTGTCCAGTTATTATGTCTGGCCCATATGTCGATTATCTTGGTTGCGGAACGGCTCTTTGTTACGATGAAATACAAGGTAATGTTTAAAAAAAAAGAAAAAAAAAAACATCATGCGTACAAAAATTTCGAGGGCTTCATTTAAAGTGTGTAAACCTGATACGCAGAATCTTTAGACGGAAAAAGTAGTATTAGTGGTATCCCGGTTGTCCGTCCCGTCCGTCTGTCTGGTCTGTAGACACAAAACTTTGTCCGTCGAACTCCTTCTAAACTACTGGACTGATTTTGATAACATTTTGGTACAAAGAACCCTAACATAAAGGGGAGTTGAGTACACTGTGTATGGTTCTACAATGTCCCTTATTAATGGGGGTACAGTTCCCAACCCACTTTATACAAACTTGGATAATACGAAAACTCCGTTTTAATACGAATGAAATTGAAATCTCCTTTTTTTTTGCATTCACTATCCTTGTAATTGCTACCAATTTTGTATGAATAATGACATTTTGTAATGATAATGATTAATATGAAATCCCGGGTAAAACGTAATGATTTGAGAGTCCCCTGGGTATTTTTGTGCTGTTTTAGACCCACATAATGCCAAAACCAAAGTTTGCGAATCGTGACTGATGTATGTTTTGATAATCGGTCACTGCCGTGTGTGACACATGAACTCCAATAATGTGCATAGAGTGAATAATCCATACACAAGGAGTGGACAATTTTCAATACCACAATGTTATATACCTGTCCAAACTATTATTTTGTTTCATTTGTACGTTTATTGTACAAATGTTAACATATTTAACACACGAAACCTGCATATTACGAAAGTATTTTGAAGAGTCTCCAGGAATTCGTAAAAACCGGGTTGGACTGTATTACAAAATTTGTCGGGGGTATTAGTTGTCCGCTCTGACGACAGTTCTAGTTTGGAATTTAAAACCACGAAACAATGCATAAACAATCCCATATTAACACATTATATATAGAATAGCATTTATACATTGAACATATTTAAATGTTTTATAGTACACATGCACTGTACAACTGGTCTAAACCGGAAGTCATTCTAACCAGCATATTTGAACGGTATAGCGAGGTTTCCGGATTATGCGTGATTTAATTAAACGCCATATAGATAAACCGGAATAAACAGGAGTTTACACAAGGTTTTAATGATGTTTAAATTCAAATCTCGCAAATCAATGAAAAATTACGAATGGAATATACGATGCATCTTCGCAGTAAAACACATGTAACATACCAACAGTCAACTAAACTACATTTAATTTTAGTAACCTGAAAATCATCGTACAGTTTTTATTTGCATTCTCGAATATGGAATCTATTTATATATGGAAAATCTTTTTCATGTTTTGTTTTGTCTTGTTCACTTTGTAACATAATGTCTGTGTCATTGTTTGTGTCTGTTATGGATGGATTTGAGAAACAGATATAGAGAGAGTGTGTAAATCATTGATATTTATCCTTTTTGTGGTCATGTATATTCAAAATATTCACTTTTGTGTTGATATAATGTACAATGGATTACATATACTGTAAACCAACTAATTTTCGCGTTTTTTAATGTTGATCAGGATTCGCGAAAATCAATGACCGCGAACAGGTGTCAACTGCCAGTATAACACATCATTTTAACTGAAAATCGCCAAATCGTCACTATAATATATAACGCGATGTTTTCACGAACGTTGGTATACAGTAGTATGCATATCATTTTATGATATTGATTTATTGATATCCATTCCTTATATACTTTCTACTATAATCAATAATTGTGTTCAATATGAACAAGTTTAAATGAATCTTTATTCCAGACAGTTAAGTCGAACTTAGTTTTATATATGAATAAATGTTATTTTCCTACAAACGAATACATTTCAAACAACTCAGCATGGCATATATTAGTGTTGGTGAAACAATCTTGGATCAGCTGTACGAAAACATTGACAGAGGTACCGAGGTAATGTATTGATTTGAAAGTTTGACAGGACCGGGGGTAATTTCAAATAGTGAAACTGAATTTTTCAGGCAATAGTAAAATTGTTTTTTTTGTTTGTTTAGTTGTTCATTTAATATAACTTTATATATTGAATGGCTTATTCATTTATTGTTAAGTTTTTGTGCTCACACTTTACTCTAATACAGAAATTATCCTACTCACAAAGTCATTAGGATCCTATGTGATCAAGTTTCTGGCTAAATGATCCTCGTTCTTTTGTCGATATCTATGGTTTCTTTCCTTGGTATTGCTCTGAATTTAAATGTACACTCATTATTTTTGTCAAAACATTCTGTTTGGCTCAAATCGGAAATCAAATCGTTGCATTTCAACGCTTACAAAAATGCTCCAAAATAGAAACATTTGGTTATTAATTAATAATACAAATCCTGTTGTGGTTGGCTTGTTTTACGTTATGATCAAATATAACGCATACTTTAAATCTATTTATCAATAATGAATCATTGTTGAGGTCAATATGATGCTATATTGATCCGGTATAATCTAATAATGACCGAGATGGAAGCTACATGCCCTGATTTAGAACCCACAACATCATAGTTTGAGTGTTCAGAAAGACCACGTGTAGTTACGGTAGTCACGTGATGATTTCGGCGACGATGTTACGATCTCGTTTCGTTAAACCCTGGGATCCACTTACCTATGTTCAATATCTATTTTTTTTATAAAAAAAAATTCCCGAGTAAATAAATTATCAGTCCGGCAATTACGTAACACGTATCACTAGAACTTTATCATACATTCAAGAAAGAGTATGTTATACAATCATTTATCATTGTTCGATAATCGTATACAAATTGTACGTTTGATTGAAAGTTTAAAATACCGTGAAAGTAAAACAAGTCAACCACAACACAGATGCGTATAACTATTCCAAATTTTGGGCCCCGAGTAGAACCACGTCCACGTCGTGGGGCTCGGTAACATACTAGGTATGGTATGGCGAAGTGTTCTACGTATAACTGATATACACCGTTTTTTATTTCACCGAACTTAATTTGACACTGAACATTCACATACTGTAAACATACTTATTTTAGTGGTAGTTTTATTTTCGCGCTGTTTTTGAAGTGCTTATTCGTGTACAGCGTTAACCTTTGTAAACAAGCTGAATTTACCCGTATTTAACCAATGGATTTCGCTCATTCATATCCGAGCTAATTGTACATTTGTTTCGCAATTGCTCTAAAGTCTGACTGCGCTAAAATAAACACATAAACACATGCATTAATGTATTCGGAAATATTGCATTAAAGTTATAAGTGTCATAACTGGGCTAAACTTTTGACATTGTTTCTTTTTTCTCCATGAATCTATTGAAAACCATCAAATGTGATAAATAAAGCTGTAAAAAAGCATTCAAATGAATAATCATACATTACAACTCAAAAGTCATACACTGTACATACACTGTAAACATCTTGTTTTAATGCGTTATGTATGTTAGAGTGTAAACTTACCTTGCAAAAAAAGTAAAAATGAAATTTTAAAAAAAGTTGGCTTCATAGTTGGACTTATGTACTCATCTCACTGTACTGTAAAAGTGGATACAACTATTTCTGGCAGTACTGCCAAAAACATTTTCAGCTTTTATTTGTACTTTATCAAAACATTGTATACATACATTGTATTAAGTATTAAAATTATCAAATGTTGGTAGCTGTAGTGTTACTCCAACAGGGACTGATAAGTATAGGTGTGAGAAGATTAATTATTATCACATCAAGGTTCCAGTTCTCAAGCATCATCAACGGATTCGTGACAGGTTACACGATAGCCGTCATTTGATCGCCAAATCCACGTGCTGTACAACAATTTCGCGACGTTTATTGTGGGATGATATATCTTTAATATTTCCATTCATTCAATGTGATAATGGTGTTAAGTAGGTAAGTTATGTAACTAAAAAACAACTTACATGTTCTTCTCCTGTTTTAGAGAAATAAAAATACTATTAGCCAGCAGGGTAGCATCTTTAATGTTTTAATGTTTTTATTATTTTCTTTTCTTTTTTTAATGTTAAATATTATAGTATATATTACAACTGTATAATATGAATATGACCCAGAACGTGCAGACTATTTTGATATACATGGGCAGTATTTAACTGTTCTGATAGAATTTGGTAATTTGGTTCTCACTGAAATAGTAACACGGTTTCCAACCTGATAGCAGAGATAAATAAAATGTCAACGAGCATGCCTTTCATATTTATAACAACGCACGAACCATATACTCCACTTATAGATGAGCACTGAATGAGTGGCACCTTCATTTCTTTTTTTCTTTATTTTTTTTACCAAAACATATTTCCATTTCAATATACATGTAGGCATATGAAGCTCCAGAACATAAAAGGACATACAGAATTCTTATCACCTTGATTTCTGTTCAGGATTTTTATTTCTAGTATTAAGAAATCTTTATCTGATATATATATAAAAAACCAATATCTATTTTGGATAGTGTTCCAGTTTGATTGCATGACGTTGTGGTACGATATATGATGATGAAATAGTGAAGTAATACAGGTAGAAAATAAAACATATATGTTAAAATATGTCGCCACTTTGCAAATACGTTACCATTTTATTTGATATAAACAAAAACAAAAGTGAAAAATTCAATTGTTTAGCCTCATTAAACAAAAACAAAATAATACACACTATTTAATATTATTTACTGATCTGGACGATTATAACTAACATACTTCACACAAACCACAAAACGGACAATATCATATTCATTTATCATTGATATTGTATTGAAATCGTATGTATATTACACTGTACAATAACAGTTCCAGTTTCGGCAAATACAATGCATGTCTGTTATGTACAAAAATATTAAAATGTTCGCCTTTATATATGAGTAATGGCGTCAGAATGTGTACCGTCTGTGTTTTGTTCGTTATGAACCTGTAAAGGAATGCCGGCAGCTTCCATGTAAATATGTGTTCTTGTTTGTTTTGCTTTCATGTGCATTGTGGGTAAACAGCAGCAAAATGTGATGATAAATTGTACTCTGCACTCTTTGAATCTGTAAAATAATAATAACGGTAAAATGATCCCGTAAACGAACTGACCACCGATTCCTCTTGTCCTTACACAGAAAGAAAACATTTCCAAACCTGACTTTGAATCCGTAGTTTGTAGAACAATGGATGCCACCAGTACCATGAGTTCCATCAAAGACATAAACACGGTGGTGATTAGTACATTTACAAGAGCACTGTTCCTATACCTGCCTAAATGGCTAAGAGGCACAATGGCACGTTGTCGAGTTTTCCTCCATACCATAACACAGAAGATGGATGCTAATGTAACATATGTAGCCGACATAACTAAACAGAATGTTTTGAACTTGGAATGATAGAACATCTCTTTTATACAATTATATTTGTATGTTTTATTCCAGTCCAGATTACCCGTAGAAAGCGCGAGAAGCAAAATCGGCCAGCCTAGCACGGATATAGTGGTGATGACACGAATTCGAGAGGTTGCGCATCTTACGTACCAATAAGGACAGAAAATAGATAGGAACTGGTCAATAAGTAAAAGAATGATGATGAATTCCATGATGCTAGTTTTAAACGCCCGGTAGATCAATTCATACATACAGTCTTTGTATATCGACATGAAAAAAGTGGTGACTGGTCCCTTCAAACTACAAACAGTTATCATGTTGACTATAAGATACTTCATCTGTTTTGGTAGATTTCTACATTTGATCCATGTTACCAGGAAGAAAACATCTATTACTGAAATACAATTGAGTGTAAGTAAAACGAATACCATCAATGGTGTCATCATGTTTGGCAATAAAGAGAATAGACTATAGTCATCTCTTCGTCGACAGTTAAGAATGATGTAATTGAAGTTATTCCACTGCCTCACAAAATGTCATCATCATCTTGAAATATAAATCCTTATTCATTTTTCACTGGTGTTTTGGTATTTTTTTTCTAATAAAATAGCAGTTATAAAAGTCTTCCGTGTGGTAGAGAATCCTTTAACGTACTGTACCCCTGACTCCAGCAGGGACTTATAAGTATAGGTGTGATGAGATTAATTATTATCACATCAAGGTTCCAGTTCTGAAGCATCATCTACGTGACAGGTTATACGATATCTGTGAAGTGATTTCAAAATCCTCTCCATGTATGGTACAACAATTTCACGGGGTTTGTTGAGGGCTATTTTAGCTCATCTACCAAGAACAAGTGAAATTATGCCGTGGTGCGGCGTCCATCGTCCGTATGTCCGGTGTCAACATTTCAATTTAAACAACTTCTTCTCCAAATGTTGTTAAAAGTTATTGGTTTGGCTTATAACATGCTGGGAATAAGGGCTACAAAGTTCATATGAATGGCAATAACATTCTCTCAAGATCACAGAGGTCAAAAAGGTTAAAATATTTAAACGACTTCTTGTTAATAACCAATAGGCCTAAAACATCTTCGTACATGTAGTTTAGTAAGGCAGGTACACAGGCAATATGTCTTAAGGTAAATTTGACCCGAACAAATCTTAACCTGAAATTGACACTTGATATTGAGGTCATTTTTACACGAAGAATTTTTTCAGGTCAATTTCAGGTAAATTTCACCTGAATTTTTTGTCATGTGAAATTCAAATAAATTGCAGGTGAAAATGACAAGAAAAAAGCTTCACGTCAATTTCACTTGAAAATTGCATGTGAACTTGAAATCAATAGCAAGTCAAATGACCTGAAAAATCTTCAGGAATTAGCTATAGGGATCTGTGTTGTAGTTGACTTGTTTTACCTCAATCATATTTCATATTGTAACTGTGGTAGGAGCGACGAAGCCTTACTCGGAAAAGACAACACATTCATGCATTATATACAATATATACAAGTTTATTTACACCATATATACATAGAACTATATAATAGAATCAATATACATGTACATTTACTCTCTCTTTCATTCACCACACGCCACTAGAAAGTCACTGAGATTCTACTGTCCTCTTCTTAATCACAAACACTCCTCTGGTCGATGATATGTCCATCCAATTCCAGCTATGAGTTACATCTAGCGTAAACCATGGTAAACACCTTAGTGTCACGTAGAAATTCACATACATGTACCCACCATAAAATTTCAAAATATATCCATCAATCATAGACCGTGGACTCACAAAACGTAAGTTGTCTCACTCTGAAGTTACTGCACCGCTGAGTGCCTTGGGACCTGTTGTACCGCCACTGTAGCAACAAATATATGACTCTGTCATAGTCAAGTCTGATGTGTTGGCTGGTCTGTAATCCCATTCCATGGATAAAAAGCTGGTAAATACAGAAAACAGGAAAGAATATGTTGAAATCTGCCTATTTTCATATGCATATAATGTCTCTGCAGGTATGTCAAACCTATCAATTACTGCTCACATACGCTTCCATACATTTATTATAACAATATATACCGAGCCTGTATATACTATCTATGGACCACCATACATATACTCACAGTAAACGCATACGCTTATATATACGATCAATTACTCTATAATAACAGGTTCTACAAAACTATTACATACTAAATATATTGTTTAATCCAACATATAACGTATAAATGCATTTATCTACTATTTAACACTTATTTACGAGATTACATATAAATGGAACGTACACGTAAACAACTCAGTCACGCACGAGTGGACCGCAACGCATATGAATGCTTGACCGGTCTCCATCAGGTAAACTATACATTCCAAACGGACACAATACAAAATGGTATCGCGTAATAATATTACAAGGGTATAAACACTTACCACAGTCAGCTTTCTGTGCTCCAAATATTGGTCGGCCTATACAATCCTACATCTTGACACAATCCAAACTGTGTATGTCTTGCCGCCATATCCATGTGTGTCTCTACCCGGTACCTACGGGTCTCTGTGGCAGGAGTGATTAATTTATGTATATAACTGGTTATTATTTTGTTGTTAATATTATTAATATTTCGTCTGCTGTCATATTGTTTACGACATACGGGTACCAGGACAGTACCACTTTTTGTTATAATGCAGCGGGCGTAAACCATTCAAGTTACCGATACAGGTATAAAAGACCGTGTTTTAGCCTGTATCGGTCACTTTGGCACTGAGACAAGGTATTGTCGGCCGGGTCACTTCCTAGGTAGCTATAGCTGGATATAAGGCCTTGTAGCCATGTAGTATTAAAGTATAAAAGTATGTTCTAGAGTTTAAATGAATTTATGATATCTAGCGGGAAGGACGGTGTGGCTTTTATTAACACTGTAAAATGTGTTTCGTTGCCTCAAAATATTTGTTTGGATATAGATCTGTTGAATTATAATAAAATTATTGAATTTGTATTTCGGTTTTAGTCGTATTTGTATGATAAGTAAACAAACACGGAACCTCAGATCCATAAAAGAACCGTGGACGAAACATTACTACATAAGCCGTCCTATTACATCTCTTCTCCCATAATTTACCTGATAGTGAGTTTCGCATTATAGGTCGCACTACACAACATTACTAACACAATATACTCCATCCATACAAAACAACACGAAACATGTATTACAGCATTTATTTCATTATACGAGCGTGACACATATATTTAAAAAAAATCAGAATCCCTTATATCACAGTATATGTAAAATGTTAATATTCTACAGCACTAGTACTGTTTCACTTCTTCATCTCTCTATGTGTAGGTAGGGCGTTAGAATTGTATCTACTGCTTTAGGATCACTTACTATAGCAACGAAGTATTTATGAACACTATTCCAACCGCTTAATCCGTTAACTCCAGGTACCTACATTATCCAATAGAGCGTGACAATGATTTCGGTGAGTAAACAATGCGACACCATACGACGTGTATGTTAATATATTTAGTCAGATAGCAACGATTTTCATATACAAACGAACAACGAAAATTTCACCAAACGAAAACATTTATAGACATAAAAGAACGATATTTTACCCCAACAAAGTTGTTTTATCAGCTCTCTTGTATTGCATGATGGTAAAAGGCGACTAAATAAAGGATCTTTTCTTTTCTCTATTTCGAACGTCTTCCTTGCCACCGCCTCACGTTTAGCCTTCTGTTGAGTGCTCGCCTAGGTTAGGAAGGCTCTGGGTTCTTTCCCCTGGCTGAGACACACCAACGTCTTTAACAGTGGTAGTTTCTGCTCAACAAAAGGGCAAAGGTGAGGCGGTGCGAAGGGAGATGTTAGGAAAAGAAAGTTCAATAGAAAGAAGGCAATATATTCAATTCTAACGCCCTACCATGGGCAGCAATGATCCCTGCTAAAAGAAATAAACGATTAAAATGGGATAGTTTCAGTTTTCGAGTGCAATTTCATTTACAGTTTTAAAATGCTCTTAATTAATGTTTTGATTGATTTCATGAACATTTTCCTGAGATATAGGGCAGTTCTATATTTGACAAACACTGATCTCACTCAAAAGAAATCCACTTTGCTAAAACTTACGAATATCCCAGCATCCTGCGCATTCTGCATACAACGTTTGCGTCATTGTTAATCCAGTCTTCGTCACAGACTTCTGGCATCAATACATCTTAATAGTGATATCGGTCAGGACTTATTCGAGCATATGATTTTTTTTATCACATAATCCGCCTGAAATACAGTGATTTCGTCCGTGTAATATTTTTGAGAATGTCACTAGTGTGATATGACCTGGAGCGATTTTCTTTGGCTGGAAATTCATTGTGACGTCAGAGAGAAACAAAAAATGACGTCAGGAAAAATGACGTGACGCCAGGATTACGAGGACGGCGACTGGATTCTTGGAATACATTTGACGTGAAACTCTTTGTTATTATGTATTTGTAGTTATGTGTTAAAAAGTATCTAAAATTTGTGTTCATTTCATATGGTATTTTATGAAACTCGTCTCGAAACTTTAAGTTTTACTCGCCAAGGCTCGCAAAAAAAAACCTTCTTAGACTCGTTTCATAAAACTCATGTAAGATTCAATAGTGCCATAAATGGACCCAAATTGACACACAATATCTGAACCTGTCCAATGTAGCAAAATAAACAAAAAGTTTGCAAGTGATCAATTTTACCTTTGAATCATTAAGAGTACTTGATTCTTTCACATTGAAATGATATATCAGGCTTACAATTTTGATAACAAATCATTCTCAAAACTACATTTTCCTAAGCATTGATTACCTCTCCAGTATATTATTTGAATCCAGTAAATCTGTAAGTTGAGAAAAGATTTGATGATTTTTTTTTTCATTTGGACCCTTCCTGGTCGCCCCTACCTTAACCCATATCAGTCGACATTTGCATGTGAAGAATGTACATGTACAGTTAACTTCTCTGAAGTTCCACATGTTTGTGTAGTTGATTAATTAACGTCCTATTAACAGCCACGCTCATGTAAGGACGGCCTCCGATGTGTACGGTGTGATTAAAGTGCACGGTGCCTGTTTTAGGAAACTGTGATACATTTGTATTCAAAATTAACACGTGTAGAGTGTACTATATTGTACAGAATGCCCATTCTGCAATAAGGGCACCAGGTACAATTCTACTACCCTACATATAGAGTTTTTTTCTGATGCATTTTTTAAAGGTTTTCTTAAATGTAAAGAATATTCGTGAAACTAAGCCCCTTTTTGAATCAAAAATGTTTCGTGACAACAGTCTTAGTGACAAGTCCGTGTTGGTGTCTAGTGTCGGTACTCCGTGTCAGGCTAAATGAAATATGTACCTGTAGCAATCGTTACCGTAATGTATATATGTAATTAAGTTTTTAATCTGCAGTTCATTTCCATTACAGTCAATAGAAAGCAGACTCTGACTTCCTGGTAGATAATACAGTCATTTCAGACATAATGCCAATACGTACCTCTCAAAGGCGGACACCGAGCAGCAAACGTTTTAGGATGTGCAAGAACCGTGACGTTGGGTAACATCTGAATTTCCTTCGATAAACACCTGCACAACATATGATACTCTACCGGTGCGAGGACTATTGTCTATCCTTTTGGACTCTCAAAATTGAGAATATCAACACATCTAAATTTCAACCCATGATAATTCCCCTTTGGTTTCTATATTGTTACTGTACTATTCAACACCTCATAATTTAAACCCGAGCCTTGTATATCTTGTTATGATAATTTGTTTTTTTTTAAAGCCCACGATAGTCAACATACTCCAAATCTTCGTAATGTACAGTGTATACCAAAGTTTTGCTTTATCAGGCAATATTTACATTTCTGGCAAAACAGAAGACTTGGAATGAAAATTGAATACGGGAAAAAAGAGAATAATTTATATTATTTTCACATCCAAGCTAGTCGCCTGTGACTTTTGTCGTTTTCTGCACTGCAGAAAGTCAATCGTAAAAAGCGTGTAAATTTAGGATCTTTTCTCACCTTCGTAACTAAGTAAGTTTCCTCTTTCTAATGTCTTTCTTGAAATTGCGTCACTTTTGTCCTTAATGAATGGAAGACTTCAATATAATATAGTAAGTCAAACCGATCTGTTCCCAACAAGCGACATGTAAACCAAAAAGCCAAAAACTGCATTTATTAAATGAAAGATTATGGTCACACCGAAATTTGGGAAAATATTAACATTATCCTATGATACATAATTAAAAACAAATTTGAAATAATACGTATCTGCAATAAATGCAAATGTAACAAAATCTTTAACATACATGGCACATATCAAAAGAATGATGACAGTACAATGTATATCAGGATAACAATCACCATTGGTATATACGACGCCATCACCCTGTACTCGCAGTGTCCTCTCGGTCTTCCTGTCCCTGATATATAGAGGATATTCCTTGTTTCTTGAATACCAGTAATATTTCATCGAGTGAGGTGGAAACTTTGATATTTTTCACGAGTGCGTAGCTAGAGTGAAAAAGAGGCCCAAAGGTCATATATATCTCTCTCCTGGATTTTTAAAAAAATAATTATCACAAAAACTCTTACAATCAGAAATAGCTAAATTGACCTGACGAATCGTTTAATTATGAACCCCAACCATATAACGGTGTTATCAATATTGTATGAACATTAGTCAATGAAGTCAGAGAAGAAGTCGTTTATATGGAAATAGCTACTTTGACCCCATTTGGCCCCGGACGCCCATCAGCCCCCTGTCAGACCCTTCATTTGATGAAAACATCGCTTATATTTGTACCATAAAACCTTAAATTTCACTTCGAAAAATGTAATAGACAATAGACAATGTTTCTTTAACTAATCAAGGTCCCGCACAGGGCATTTACATACAAACCATTTATGATTACATAAAGTAGACATCATACAGGACAACTTTTAAAATGAAAACGCACTTATGACTAGAGATTCATGACTAGATAACTATAAAGGTTATATAATAGTAGATATACAACCAACAGTAGATAGATAGTTAAAATGTATACAATTTGACAGTTAGATTCCTAACGGTTAACGACAACGAGAAGTGGCTGTGTCGTTTCAGTGGGAAATTGAGTTTATATAATTACCAGGAAGGTTCTGTGAAATAAAATCAGACAGAGGCAATAGGATATTCATATTTTCGTTGTTCATGAGCCATATAAATTGGTTAAGTGGATCTAAGTGTAAAAAATTTGGACATACGTCATGGCATACATTGATTAATTTCTGACGTTGTGCTCTATATTTATCACAGGCAAATCAAAATTGGACTTCGTCCTCTATGTGTCCGTCATTACAATTTTTTACAATGCCTTTCGTTCCGAGGTATCTTTAAATAACGTTCAGCTTCTATCATCAGTCTATGCGCTGAAATGCGAATTACCATTAAAATCACAAACTGACATTGTAACAGAGAGTCCATGAGCGATGCCATTACTACACCTGTACAGGTCATATATCAGTTCAGAAAAGTGCAGACATGCAATGTATCGTGTATGGAATAAAAAATATACGCAACAACATATTCAAGCCATTTCACTCCAGTAAATAAACAAAATAGTAGATTTTTACTTCCTGTTAGTTAATACATTCGTTCTAAACAACATGTACCCGTGATTTTAAACTTTTAAAACATATTATTACCTGCAGTTTTAAATAGGAGATCCACGTATGCATTCCTTCGAGATTAATTATTGTATTGACTACTTTTAACAATAAAAATAATGCATATTGCTTTACAACGAATTCACTAAAACGTCGAACCGATTCTGACTATTGTATCCGGTAAATAAACAAAATAAAACTGGAAAAGCGTCTAGAGATAGAACTTATGACTAATTTGTTAGTGTAAAATACTGCCCATGTAATATGTAAATATGCTAGATATGCATGTAAAATCTACATAGCTCCTACATTAAAGTATCCTTTGTTCGTGTCACCTTTGTGCCTGCGTAGTATTTCCTTGTGTTAGAGGACATGACCCTGACTGGACGTAGGACTGTACGTTTCCTTAATCAAACAAACAAAATATTAGTAATCTTAATGTGATTTTCTGCTTACGTATGTTTCCATCTAAACATGCATAAGTCATAAAAGCAAGAATTTTACAGACTTTTTTGGCTGTTAATAGGACGTTAATAAATCAAACAAACAAATCTAACACTACCATATGCATTTTAAATCCATATTTCTGGTGGACATTGAAGAGCTGAAATTAATTAACTGAGTATAAGGATCTATGGACATCAATAATCAAATCTGAACAAGGGTTCAATTCTTTAGAAGAAAACCAAATATATTTACTAAAATGATCACATTTGCGACAAAGTCTATAATTGCATGGATTTGCATTGAACTTTCAATCCCAATCCCTCTTTTTACTAATCTTTGTAGTAAGGTTTAAATGGGTTCTATAGTGATGTGTATTTATGTGTTTTCTCATGTTTATGGCGGATTTGTGCACTAATTTTATAGGATATGTATTTTGTGATCACAACGATAAGAAATCATTTAAGAGTGAACCTTTGTAATATGACCTTCGATTTTTAGGAAATATTTTAATATATCTTTGTTAATAGCCTCTCAAGAATTGTCAAATGTCAAATGACCTACACATTTTTTAGTTAAAATGGTCCTTGCAGCATTCTCAATATACCAAGCACAACGCACTTTCTTTTGTGATAAACAATGAGGAAATCAGGACAACACATATATACAGGAAAGCCTATCTAAACCCAAAAATGTAATGACAAAAATGGGCTTTGTATCAAAGTGGTTCCAACAAAGGCTCAAATAGTGTAAAATTGACCATTAGTAATTGGTATTATTAAGCATTTTGCCATTATAGAGAGATAGTCATTAACAGAAATGCTTTACTCTAATTACAAATAGCATTTGTTTGCAATTTTGTGAACATATTTAATGTTTGTCATTCTTCACACGTCATAGACAAAGGGTGATTATTGCAGTAAATAAGGATTGGTAAAGGGGACAGCCAGAGCTAGGGTCAATTTGTGTTAACAAGTTTATTTATGTATATCTTTAATAATAGGAATATTAATGGCAAAATGTGATCAGAGGGAATAGCTGTTAAATATAAACAGACTGGGACCCAAATACTGGCCTAAAGGGAATGAAGGGGAAGGCAAATTGAGACACTGATAATGAAGGTTGGGATTGGTATTTATGTTGTTTAATTGCTTGGTTCATGTCCCTTGTTTATTAGGCGCCATACATGTATGATGTATAGCCCTATTCCAGTTACGGCAATGAGCACCAATATTGTAATATAGCTAGGCCTTAATATAGAAAATCATTGACATGGATACCTGCATTTTCTTTCCACTCGACCCTGAGACATATTATACATGTCGCGGGTTCGTCGCTACGATCGGGTTCTCCTTTTTTTAACCGACAGGAAGCACTGAAAAGAAAATCGTTATTGAATACGAGAGTTGTTTATCACCATACCCAGTCTGTATCAAGGGTATATTATGGGGACATGTAGACCCAGACAGGCAGACCGAGAGAGGACACGGCGAGTACAGGATGATGGCGTCGTATATACCTAGAGTGTTTGTCCTCCTGATATATTGGCATCATTCGACAGGTAAAGCTGGGTTTTTTTCCCCGTGTTAGTTTTGTTACAATTTTATGTTTAAAGTTATATGTGCCGTAACTGGGCGATAATTTTGACATGCTATTTTTTCATCATTAATTTATTAAAAACCATAAGTTTTGATGCACAAAGTTGTAAAAATCATTCAAATGGCTTCAGATGACTTATAAACGTTATTTATAACACAGAAATTTTGTGCTGAAAAATTGTTGTTTTTATGACTTAAATATGTTTAAATAAAAACATACCAGCAGAAGTCACTTTATAATTACTAAAAACATTGTAAAAATGTGTAATGAAATTGTAGACCAGAATTTGGCTTCATGGTCTCACCGTATGTACTCATTTCACTTCACTATTGATGTAAATAAATGAATTTTGACAGTACTTCTAAAATCATTTTCAGCTCTTATTTGTAGATGTAAAATTAAAACCTATACATTGAAAGCACTGTAATTTTAAAAAAGTTGGTAATTTTTGGTGATGAATAACATATTAAAAGCTCATATTGATTGGTGAGTATAAAAGATACGGCACATATAACTTTAACATTCATGTTTCCCGCACGTGTATTTTTCCTTTTTTCTTTTTTTTCGTTTAAAGATGTTACACAGCTGACGAATATTACTTTTCTTCATCAAAAACAGGAATAATTAAAATTGAGTATTTTTCTTGTTCTGCAAAGATACTTACTTCACACCATTCTATTTGGAATGCAGTTGTGATTGAGCTTTGTGTGTTTGTTTGATTCAATCAACATCCTAGTAACAGCCAGGACCACTTATGCGGTGTGTTGCGTGTATGTAGTGCGTGTTTTGTGTTTTGGGAGATTGCAGTATATTCGTGTTGTTTCTTCTCATGTAGTGGAACTGTTGCCCTTTTTATAGTGCGATATTACTGAAGCATGCCGCAAAAGACACCAAGCAACACATCCCACCCGGTCATATTATACTGGCAACGGGCTAACCAGTCGTTCTACTCCCGGCATGCTGAGCGCTAAGTAGGAGGGAGTAGAAAATGCAACTTTGGTGTATCTCGGCCAGTTAGACGTTAGTTAGAATGAAGGTAATTAGGAAGAAGAGAAAAGATAAGATCCTAGAATCCACAAACAACAAAAAGTTGTTTGTGTGTGTTAGTCGGACATACATTTACATGAGGAAAATGTACCAATTATTGTTCAAATTTTATGCTCTGTCGGCGGTGGAGCATCTTATTTGCCCTAGAATGTGAACGGGTAGGTGTGATGTCTGGAGTTTTCGGTAGCATACTTCAGTGATAAAGTTCCAGTATATAAGAAGACACTACACGAAAATACCACCATCTCCTATAAGACACAGCACACACTACCTACACGATATACATTGCATACATTGAATTCCTTGAAGTTAAGGAACGTTCGTGAGACTGGACCCTGTTGTGGAGTGTGACCCATATTATACGCGATTTGCATGTATTGTTAAAGTGGTCAACATTCGATCTTTTGTTCCTAGACAATCTCTGTTACCTTTTATATCACAGAGAAGTCTTTCTAAAATCAGATTTCGCTTTGCTGCTAGTTGTGAATAGTCACTATACGCCAAATAGAGAACACAAGAAGCCCAGACGGCCTGTATGTTTGTCAACTAATGATCTGAATACAGGTTCATTTAGTCTTTCGAGAAGTAATTAAAATTTGTACCTCTAATTTGCCTATTGGGTCCCACTATATCTGCTCTAGAAGGTCAGATCCAAAACTTATGCAAACTCTGTTTTCATTTCCCAAGAATGTTTTTGAATGAACTTGGTTACAATCCAAACAGATTTCTTTGAGTAGAAGTGATTTAAAGGATTTACCTCTATTTCCACTATTGGGATTGCCCATCCTGCCCCAGAGGTTTCAGAGCCACAATTTACACAAACTCTGCTCCCCTTTTTCTAAGAATGATTCTGGCTAAATTTTGTAACAATCGAAGCAGAACTCAATGACTAGTAGCGATTTAAAGGATTTGCCTCTTTCTGGCTTTGGTTGCCCCTCCTGCGCCGGGGCCAGAGCTAAAACGTATTTAAACTCTTGTTTCCTTTCCCCAAAGGATGTTTCTCGTTACATTTGGTTAAAAGCCATGCAGAACTGTATGTCTAGTAGCAATTTAAAGGGTATACCTCTATTTCCCCTTTTGGGCACCGCCACTCCCGCACTCGGAGGTCAGAGTACAACGGAGGTACAACTCTCCCCAAGGATATTTCTGACCAAATTTGGTAACTATATAGACCTCTAAAGGAAACGTTGACGGACGGACAAACAGACGACGGACTCCGCGCCATGACATAAGCTTAAGGTGAGCTAAATATCTAGTCATGTTGGATATTGGTGTGAGATTCAAATACTCTTTATGATTAAAAGTTCAAATTGATAGGTTATCTTTCACTTTATTTGGGGGCCATATTGACTTAAAAAATCACATGCTCACATTAGTCATGACCATGATTGTATATCCAAGTCTTTGTTACATTCTGTATCAGATCTCATGTGACCACTAACGCCTACTTGCATCTTGTATAGCATGTCCTTACGTCTAGTCTAAAACTTGGGACAGGGTGTAACATGGATATAAACCAACGAAACAGTGTATTAAAATGTGATTAAAAATAAAACTGTAACTGCGTTTTTCTTTTCAAAGTAGCATCAACAACGACTGAGCCTTCCTTTGCCATCCGCCTAGAGAATGGTCTGTATAACCACAGTGGACGGGTAGGGGTGTACCATGATGGTCAATGGGGCGGGGTCTGTGACGTAGGCTGGAGTTACAACGAAGCAAATGTTGTATGCAGAATGCTGGAATATTCGTAAGTTTTAGCATAGTGGATTTATTTTGAGCGAGACCAGTGTTTGTCAAATATATAACTGCCCTATATGTCAGGAAAATGTTCATCAAATCGATTAAGACATTAATTCAGAGCATTTTCAAAAATGTACATGAAATCCACTCGAAAACTAAAATTACCCCATTCTAATCAAGGTTCAGTCGACTTATTGGTAAATATATGAAACACATAAAGACGCACATAAAGACATTTTCTATTGATTTTACTTTCACAACAGGTGCAGGCACCATCATTGTTATTGATAAGAAGCCTCCCATCGCTGGGATCAATAATACTGATTTTAAATAGCATTGGATAACACCACACGCATCAAATATGTTACTGAAACAACTAATATATCAGAACTGACATATTAACTATGAACAATAGGAATCACCTCGCTGTAGCACGACAGTTTGTGGAGTGTAATTCCGGAGATATATATCAATCCGCATTTTGCAGACACATTAATTCAACTTTAGGACGATATGTAGATGTAGTGCAGTTAAAAATAGTGTTAATGAGATTGAACTGTTATTAATAGTATTGTAAGTTGTGAATGATTATGATTGGAAAACCATACGTATTATACACAAAACGTCACAAAAACAAATTTCGGTAATGTAGTTAATGTTTTTTTCGATTTCTTACTAAAGGAATGGAACTCTTATAAGCCGTTATACAACGGAATCAGCCTGGTATAAGTGGTTTAGCAATGACACAGATCCAAATATTATATGGATGTATAACGTACAATGTGATGGAACAGAGTCTAGTCTCGAGGATTGCCCATTTGCTGGATGGGGAGTCGGTCAAGATTGTGATAACCAGTACATGGGACCTGCTTACGTTTTCTGCTACAATGAAGGTATAAGTCGCACATACACCTACATGAAATATTGTCTCAGTTACATTTACACTGAGTACTGGAGAGACGATTCATCCAGCAAACACATTAACAAAAAACGCTTTGTATGAGATTGTGGTTGAATGATTGGTGAAGTTTTTAAACAAATGAACTAAATTAATAAAATTAATTGCTTTAATGAGAGTGATGATTTTAGCACATATATACTTTGAAGAAATGTATATTGGTTACAACAATTTGAATTTCAAGGTCATACAATTAGTAAATATGGTTGTTTGTCTCAATTAACGTCCTATTAACAGCCAGGGTCATGTTAAAACGGCCTCCTATATATGTTTTGTTTTCCATATATAAAAGACGTGGTACGTGTTTGAAATACTGCAGTATATTTGTGTTGTGTCTTCTTGAATGCGGGAACTCTAGCATACACAATGTCAAAAATTGTTTGTTTGTATGTTTGGTTGTTTGTTCGATTGATTAATGTCCTATCAACAGTCGGGTCATTTAAGGACGCCCCCGTGCATGCATGTGTAGCGTGTGTGAAGTGTGTGGTGTGTGTTTTGGGAGACTGCGGTATATTAGTGCTGTGTCTTCTTGAATATTGGAAATCTTGCCTTTTATAGTGCTATATCATTGAAATATAATGTAACCGGTTGGGTGTGGTTCTCGGTGTCTTTCGAGGCACAAGAAGACAACACGAATATTCCAATCTCTCAAAACACGCTCCTCACACTTCACGCATGCAAGACACGACGTACACGGAAGGCCGTCCTTAAATGACCCTGACTGTTAATTGGACGTAAATATATTGTACCAAACAAACCAAATTATAAACTATTCACTCTTACAGACGATTCACCCATGGCGGTTCGACTGGTGAACGGCAGAGATGATGGATATGGACACATTGAAGTACACTACAGCAGTATTTGGGGAGGCTTAGCATATGGTTGTTGTGATGATAATGAGGCCAAGGTTGTCTGCAGAATGCTTGGATACGGGTAATTAGGATGATTGTTAGCGTTTGTTAGATATACAAAAGTTATCATAATTGGATATTTAATATAAAGGAATATGTATGAGTATATAAATTAAAATTCGAGGTAAAGAGGAAAGGTTCATATCGACCTGTTTCGACTAAAAGTGACCGTTTTCAAAATAAAAAAAAAACAAATATAAAAATATCAAGTTTCTGAATACACACACTTCACATATGATATCTAAATCAATTTATATGAAAGAATTAGTTTGTAAATTGTAGTAGATAATTCATTAAATAACCACAAAGTTGCATCATTTACAGCTCATTTTATTCAGCGTAGTAAAATACAACTTTTATCATATTCCCATAAAGTGGTCCTCCTATGCCCTCATGCCAAAAACGGAGAAAATCGTGATTGATAAAATATTTTAATTCAATATCACCACTGACTTCGTATGAATTAATGTCAGAACAATCTGAAGTACATTGTATCATGTCTGTGTAGCTCAGATGGTCGAGACGTGACACCTTGTATCGGAGGTTCAGTGTTCTAATTCCTACCAGATCTAACAACTGGTTTTTAGGTCACCTGACAACAGGTCATGGTGACCTATTGCGTCTTTTGTCCGTCGTCGTCCGTCGTGCGTCGTGCGTCGTGCCTCCTCCGTCGTGCGTCGACCGTAAACATTTCCTTGTGAACGAAATAACTTGAGTAAATATAAACCGAGCTTAATGAAAATTTCTATGTAGACTAGAACTGGAATGATCTCCGACGAGTTCGAAAATAAGCTTGATTCAACTGTAATTTACGGAGTTATTGCCTTTTGCACTAATAATTATTATTGGACCTTGTGAACGCGATACCTTGAGTAAATGTACACCGATCTTAATGGAGTTTTGTATGTAGACTAACATTGGAAAGATCTCCGACGAGTTCGAAAGTCAGTTTGATTCAACTGTAATTTACGGAGTTATTGCCCTTTGCACTAATAATTATTATTGGACCTTGTGAACGCGATACCTTGAGTAAATATGAACCAATCTTAAGGAAACTTTGTATGTAGACTAACATTGGAAAGATATCGGACGATGTTGAAAATCAGCGTGATTTGATAGTAATTTACGGAGTTATTGCCCTTCGCACTTATAATTATGATTGGACTTTGTGAACGCGATAACTTGAGTAAATATAAACCGATCTTAATGAAACTTTGTATGTAGACTAACATTGGAAAGATGTGGCGAAAATAGGCCTTACCCTCTATGTCATGTGTAACACATGTGCTTCACTGTACGTGTGTTGTTATTGTTAGGCAGACACTTCATTGTCGGGGCAGTATACAGTGTAAGCGTTTCGGTGACTTTAATGTAGAGAACACCTCTTGTACGTTAGTTAAACCCGAGGAGTTCCGATATAATTAAGATGATTGCCGCTACGGGCGCTGCTTCTCGCAGTAGAAAAGGGAATTGTTCACCTTTTGATTCTGAACTTTGAGCTGTTAACATCGACAAGGTAGTAGTTTTTGGCACTGAAAGATAGAAATGGCTGAATAAGTCTTGCGTTGATCAGTGTCATACCGAGCGACGGTACCATTAGTCTATTGTATAGCTATTTAGGTTAGAGCTTTGCAGCTCTTAGCTATATGTTAGTTGGTACGCACATATCATCTACAGGTCGCGAGTTACTCGCGACATCAGCTCACGACCACTAGCTAGGTAGTCTTGAACACTCGCGACATAGGTAGTCGTGAGAAGGGCTGGTAACAGCTAGCTATGTTAGTGTTGGCGACACGCTCGCAGTCAGCGGGGTACGAGCTTACAGTGTGTGTCGGTGTACACGTTTAACGGCAGGCAGTCGTTATATTGTAGCTGTGAAGCGCAGTGATCAGCACAGAGTGTGTTGCGCTGTATTGCTATAGGAGTTGTCTCCCTTTATCTAGGTTATTGTAGTACAGAGAGGTACTCTGTATAGTCCAGCGGATTCGTGAAAAAATTGTGCACATTTTGAAAAAAGCATGAAACTTGGCACAAATATACTTAAGCATATAGGAAACAAAATAAGAACCCGGGCCACGTCAGATTTTTTCTAAATATAGAATAGGCGGCCCTTTTCCAAGATGGCTGCCAATTTATAAGAAAAATCAATAAATCTCCAATATATGACTCTTTTTTTCCCGGACTATCACATATTTAGTGGTATTTTTACTGAAGTGTTTCAGCAATTTGAATTAGATCATAAATTGAATGATTTTAATTCCCTTAAATTGACTTATGGCATTATAAAAGACATTTTCCAAGATGGCCGCCAATTTATAAGAAAAATCAAAATATCTGCTATATATGACTTTTTTGTTGGACTTTGACATATTTAGTGGTATTTTTACTGAAGCATTTCAGCAATTTGAAATAGATAATAAAATTATGCTTTTAATCCCAATAAGTTGACTTATGGCATTATAATAGACATTTTCCAAGATGGCCGCCAATTTATAAGGAATAAGCAAACATCATTATATCTTCTATAATTGAGAATATGTGTGTTTTACCTTGACACATTTTGTATTAATTTTACTGATGGACATATGCATTTACTTAAGTACAAAAATTATACTTTTATTCGTCTTAGGTTGACATGGCAGTCTCTAATAGACATTTTCCAAGATGGCCACTAATTTATAAAAAAATAATCTGAAACTGTTATGTATATGTATATATACTAGAGGTTCAAAGAGGTAATATCAACAGGATTTTCCAGATGACACGGAATCTCATCAAGCATAAGTCTGTAGGATACGAATTACTTCAAAGGGTAAATATGGGACAAATACTAAAGGTTAATATCCAAAACTTAGGAATAGATATTTGCAAAACTTCGGAAGTGAGATTTTCATGAATGATATGAATATATTTCAATCTGACATCTGACATTTGATTTCTACATTAACATTATAAGTGATGTAATGGGTAGGAACTATCATTTTAAGGAAGTGATTTTTGATAACTTCAAGATGCCCAATGGGTCGAAGTTACCAGGTTAAAGTTTTGTTGCATGTTGTGAAATGCTACATGCATTATCTAAACAGTTGATTTCCACACAGATATTGGATTATAAGTATTGATTTTGGTATGGGCAAATATTTAAGGTAAAAAGTAGAACTTTCATAATTTCAAGATGCTCATGGGGCCAATCTGTACTCACCAACTGACATTGATTTCTGCATTGGTATAGGGTCTTAGGATTACATTATATGTTGTTCTTAATATTGGCAATCATCTTAGGGATAAAATATATTATTTTTAGAATTTCACGAGCAAAACTGTACATGTAATATAAATGCGTGATTTGACTTTTTAAAGTCTTCAAAGGCTCAGCATTGTACTGATCTCTGAGCCCTTCTTGCCACCACATTTTAAAAGTTATTCTTTCAAGACTTTGAGGCCTCTGTCAAAGTTATCTAATGGAGGATATTCCAATCACGTTTTCGTCTGTCTGTTGTCCCAGCAATATCCCACATGAAACGCAACTTGCTATGTGTTTAAGGTAAATGTATCAGGAAGTCTCCATATATAAACTTTATTTATTGTACATCTATTGACAAACAAGTTATACAACTTATGTAAATCACTATCGATGGCCCGGATGTAAGCGAGTGGGGTCTTATTGTGGGAGGAAACCGGAGTGCCCGGAGAAAACCCACGTGATCGGGCAGGTGACCCCTAACCTTTTCACGTCCGTGCCGGGGATCGAACCCCGGCCGGCTAGGTGAAAGGCGAGCGGCTTAACCACTACACCACCTGATCACCCAAGTTTCCATCGATCGAACCTTCTAGATTAAACATGGATATTCTGAGCTAGCAGTTTTTTCTATATAAGCAGATTTAACCACTATAAATATCTTTTAAACCAATATGCAATTGTTACAAGCCGTTCAATTAGAGCCATTTTTGGCTCTATAGCTTTTGATTTTAACTCACAAAATACTGAGGGTGTGGCCAAAGTTCTACCACACTCCCCATTCAATGGTAATTTTTCCGAACAACGGACCTTGACAATGGTTTATGCTGGAAGAAGTTTAAAATATCCCTCTTTACAAAATGTCATCTATAATTCTTGTATTGAGTGACATCAGTTTTGTTCTTTGATAAAGCCTCCTTGTGTCTGCCTCATCACCATTGTTCGGTGTTTGATGCTTCAAAATGATACAAAGGGATGGGAAACCATTTCTGATAGTCGGTGAAGTGCCTGTTTTTGGAAACTGCGATATACTCATGTTGTGTCTTCTTGTATAGTGGAATTCTTGTCCCTTTTATAATTCTATATCACTGAAGCATGCAGCCGAATACACCATAAAAACAGGCCACACCCGGTCACCGCATACTGACAACGGGCGAACCAGTCGTCGCACTCACTGTTTGTCTCGGCCAGGGGTAGAACCCATAGCCTACCTCATAGGGGCGGGCGCTAAACAGAAGGCCAAAAGGCGGTGTCAAGCGAGACGTTAGGAAGAAAAAAGATAAGATCCTAAATTGAGTCGCCTTTAACGGTCGTGCAATAGGGGCAGCAGGTACAATTCTAGCGCCCTACCTGCAGGGCCAAGTCTTCGTCGTCGTATGTACTGAAACTACTTATAATAATTCCTTTGGTAAGAAGCTTAACCACTGATAAGGTACCTAAACCTTCTTTGTTTTCCTATTTGGAACTGGTATCTGGTATCCAACTTTGATCCCTCTGCCGATACATCTTACCATTATGAAATACCTACAGGACGTTGGAAACCTCCGCCTTCTATCTTATTTTATTTTGGGACAAAGATGGTAAAATTTTATAAAAAAAAAGTAATTTTTCTCCAGTAATAAGTCATTTTCTGAGAAGGGTATGCTGTCTGTACCGATATATTCCAATGCTTGCATGGACTCGATCATTGCGCCTTCACTATATCTTGTATAAAATACAAGACAATTGTTCAGTTTTGAAAATGGATTATCCATACCACAGATCACATCTACGAGTGCCTTGACATCCCATCAGTAGAAAAGCTGAGAATGTGCTGTCTTGTCGTCGGATTTTTTTAAATCTTTTTCAGTTTTTAAATTAATATACATGTTCCTATAATTCAGCTACTGCCTTTCCCTTAAAGATGCTACACCACCAACAAATGGTATTTTTCACTATAAAAACAGGAGCAGACGATTTAGTAGTTTTCTTCAGTTACAGAAGTTACATACTTTACACCATTACCAACATTGAAAAGTTTGAGCTTCTAATTTTATTTCAAGTTAAAAATATGAAAAATAATTAATTGCATCATGAAAAAATTCCGTGGCACTATATTCTATATGGAATGCAGTACTGATTGCGCATGCACCAAAGGCGAAATAAATTATTTTATATTATTTTTTTGTGTTAATTAGACGTATATATACACGATAAAACACCAATTATTGTTGAAATGATTAATATCAGTCATGCTCTGTCGGCGGTGGAGCATCTTTAAGGTAATGTTATAACTACTAGGTATTTGTAATGAGCCTGAAAGATGAATATAGCATATAATAGCCTTTGTTATCTCTTCACTCTAAATTTCCTTGTCTAAGATTTTCTTTACTGAAATATGCTGCCAAAGACCCATTAAAGTGCAAATGGGCAAACCAGTCGTCCCATTCACTTTATGCTGTGTGCTAAGCAAGAGCAGAGATATTATTTTTATTGACAATGGTTGAATCTTCCAATTACACCAATATGTCGCATGAATAAAGAAAAATCAGTAAATAATGTAATCTTTAGAAATGATGCAACATAAGTTTGGAAGTTTGATTCCTAGTAATCAAGAAAAATAATCATCACATGTTCTTATGATATGAAAGGTTGCATTACTTATCTACATAGTAGGAGTGTAAGCTTTTTTTTTCACTTAGGAAGGCAATGCGCAGAGAATTTTTGATAATGAGTCTGCCTTCAAAGCAGAAACAACACTTGCCTAAATAATGACATATTATAATAGATAAATGTATTTTAAAAAATCAAATTGAATTATAGTAAGAATTGAAAGCTAATATGAATTAGTTTAATTATTCAGATATCATAAATGAGATCTGATACTCCTGTAATAAGTAATATGTGGGCCGGCCATATTGGAAAATGGCCACCATGACGTCATAGGCTATTTTTGGAAAATGACCCAGGTCCTAATAAGTTTCCTTTGTTTGTATTCTTGATGTCAAATCAAATTAATTATAATTAAATCTTTAAATAAATTTTGATAACTATAACTTGATGCTGTTGGAATATACAGTAATAAGTGTGGCGGCCATATAAGATTAGCAAAATAGGAGTGTGGCGGCCATATTGAAAAATGGCCGATATGACGTCATATGCTATTTTTGGAAATGGCCTCGATTCTGAAAAAAATGGTTTGTTTGTATTCTTGATGTCTAATCAAATTAAAATATTTGAATGTTAAATTGATTTTGATAACTATGACATGATGCTGTTGGAATGTAAAGTAATAAGTTATATTTGTGGCGGCCATATTTGAAAATGGCCGCCATGACGTCATAAGTGATTTTTGGAAATGGTCCGGATCCTGAAAAGTTTCATTTGATTGTATACTTGATGTCAGGTGAGCTAATAAATCATATTTAAATAATAATGAATTTTGATAACTATAACTTAATGTGAAGATATACAATAAGTAAAAATGTGTGTGGCGGCCATATTGGAAAATGGCCGCCATGACGTCATAGGCTATTTTTGGAAATGGCCCGGGTCCTAAAAAGTTTCCTTTGGTTGTGTTCTTGATGTCTAATCAAATAAATTATTTTTCAATCTGAAATAAATTTTGATAACTATGACATGATGTTTTGGAATACAATAAGTAATATGTGTGGCGGCCATATAGGAAAATGGCCGCCATGACGTCATAAGCTATTTTTGGAAATGGCCCGGGTCCTAAAAAGTTTCCTTTGGTTGTGTTCTTGATATGTGCTAAATTTCATGCTTTTATCAAAAAGTGCACAATTTGACCAAATTTCTGCACGAATCCGCTGGACTAGTATGTTTATTTCATGTATTGTACATAGAGCTTTGTATAGTGTTACTGGCAGTAACCATAATTGTTAGTATATATTGGCTGCTGTAGTGTAGTTAGTGATTCATAACAGGGACTCAAATATATCTAGGTAACAACCCCCGCCCGGTACGTTACAAAGATCTCGGACGAGTTCGAAAATCAGCTTGATTCGGTTGTAACTGTTAGAGTTATTGCCCTTTGCAATAATAATACATGTAATTGAACCTTATGAACACGATAACTTGAGTAAATATGAAACCAGCTTTATGAAACTTTGTATGTTGACTAACAATGGAAATATCTCGGACTAGATCAAAAATGAGCTTGATTCAATAGTAACTTACGGAGGTATTGCCCTTTGCACTTATAATTATGATTGGAACTTGTGAATACGATAACTTGAGTAAATATGCACCCAGCTTAATTTAAACTTTGTGTGTTGACTAACACGCGAAAGGTCTTGGACGAGTTTGAAAATCAGCTTGATTCGATTGTAACTTTATTACTGAGTTATTGTCCTTTGCGATAATAATTATTGAACCTTGTGAACAAATAACGTGAGTTAATATGCACCAGTCTTAATGAAATTGTATGTAGACCTATTAGATCTATGTTTCTAGTTGTTCATGAACAAAAGACATCAGTTGGCTAGTAAATGACATAACAAATTTTTATCAAATAGCAGGTGACCGTTAAGGCCCATGGACATTTTGTCATATCAAATTAATAACATAAAAATAAAGATGATAAAAAATGAAGAAAAAAAAAACAGTCATATAATAAACGAAACACTTCTTGTGTCATGTCAACCCTGGTACAAGAAGACCCATAATACGTTATGTGACATTTTACCTGTAGGGTATTTTTAGCTCGAGCTGTGCGCGGCCTAGGTGGTGACAGGCGGAAAGTGTCCATACCTCTTCCTGATTCCATACAGCATGTACCATTTTAATAATAGAAATACATTCTGTACAGGTTTACCCTGCAACTACTACTGTACCGAATATAATACATACATCAATTTATCACATAATCCGCCTGATATCCGTAGATTTCGCTTGTGTTATATCTTTGCATATGTCACTAGTTTTATATAACCTGAAGAAAAACTTCAGTAAAAAACAAATTACAGAGTCTTGAAACAAAGAAAACGGCCAAATATATATAGTGAAATAATACTCCAATAACATAATAGGTGACTGGTCAGCCGTTTTTTATCGGACGTTGTTTTGCTGACTGTCTACTCTAATTACCGAAGCCTTATTTTTTATGTTCCTGTGGTGAAATTACATAGGGATATCAATGAATGGCTCCACAGGGGTCTGAGGGCGGGGATCAATAAGGAAAATGACAAAATTATTTAAAATCCTTCTTGTTGTTCTGGTTCTTTAGAATCCTTCTGTATAATTGAATAGATTCAAGTTCAAGTTGGTAGCTAGTGTGCTTGGCCAGGTAAGCGATGCAAGTCCATGGGACCTCTTGTTGTGGATTGGAGGTACATTCCCATATATAATGGCAATTAGTTCGGTGTTCTATTAGTGACACAGTTTGTTAGTGACCTAACACGGAAAAATATTAGGTTTAAAAGAAACTTTATCGGGTGAGACAAAGTTGACCCTTCTACAAGAATACATCCCGTTAAAGGACCTTTTTTTTATTAAATAACTGCAAAATGACTCAGAACTTTAACAATTTTACCTCATTTATAACGCGGCCGCCATCTTGTTGACGTTAAGACAAAGAGCGATGTATATGTATACTGTGCAAACCTAATAAGCTAATACGACTATATCTTGGACATCATGTGACGTCATTTTAACCTTTTTGTTTGTTTGTTTGATTAATTAATTAACGTCCTATTAACCAAAGTCATACAAGAGATAAAGGTCTAGATCTATATTTGAAGAATAAAATATAATATCAAACGTTAAGATGATTAATATTAGCCCACCTGCCCGAAGGCCTAGTGGGCTTATCTCGTGGTGCGGCGTCCGTACGTCCGGCGTCAACTTTTCTATTTAAACAACTTCACCAAAAGTTGGAGACCTGGAGTCCTGAAATTAGGCCTGTGGTATGCTGGGATAAAGGGCTACCAAGTTTGTTCAAATGAGTGACATTGACCTTCATACAAGGTCACAGAGGAAAAATAGGTTAAAATCTTTAAACAACTTCTCAATAACCAAGAGGTCTAGAAACCTGATATTGGGTTGTTTCATGCTGGGGAATAGGGCTACCAAGTTTGTTGCAATAAATGACCTTGACCTTCATTTTATGCCACAGGTGTTGAATAGACTTAAATCTATAGACAACTGTTTATCAAGAACCATGAGGTCTAGACAACCTTTATTACCTCGGTCATTTATAGATATTCTTAATGACTCTCTTATGCCATAAGTATGCACCACTATTACCAGATAGCAGATGAGCTATTCGGGGCCAATTGGGCCTTGTTATTGGCGTCTTTGTTTCTATGACCTAGCACTATGAAATAGGCATTTTTCCAGCTATTTTACGGAGAAGGAACTAAAGTATATCACACAAACCATCCCCATATGTCACACGAAAGACCGTCCTTAACAGGCCTTAACTCTTCGTAAGAAGTTAACCCAAACCGATCAATCTACTACTGTGAAATCATTAATTTTCGTGGGGGTTTAATTTTCGTGGATTTCGTTTTGTGACCAAAATCAACGAATTTACATCCCCACGAAAATATATATACCTATACCAATGTCATGTAAGTTTATGCGTTCATACATTGTAGGATGATAAATACTTCACTACATAAGGTCTATTTCGGGGACAAGCATGACAAGTTCAAAGTTGGAAATATTGTTCAAACAAAGATAGTTTTCAGAATTTCATAGACTGCATATACATGTACCAACAAATAATTGATTGAGTATATCATGACTCTATCAATGTGACACGATAATTGTTTGTTGGACACATTTGTAAAAACACTGGCTGAGTACCGACTCTAGATTGTGATTGTAACTGTGTTGTGTGGTAGAGCTTAGTTCCGCTTGAGAGATCAAACAATACAGGTGACAGTGTCGACTGTGTATTTTAACGGTAATGTGTAAGGTCTTCTCCACGAATTTAAGTGCCAACGAAATTGTAAAATTTTAGAATCCACGAAAATCGAGCCCAACGAAAATAAATGATTTCACAGTAACGATATTATACACCGTTACAAAGGTTTGGGATAATACACATAGTTAACGTTATTTTTACTGAAGGTAAATACTCAGTTTTATGTGTTTAATTTTAGACACGACATTCGTCACGGTGCCACATTGATGCCTTTCAACACGATTCCAGTTTGGGGATATAGAAGGTGTGCAGGTAACGAAAGTAGTCTAGAAGACTGTCCAATCGATCAAACTAACTATGGAAGTGTTCATATGGGCATAGCGACTGTCCTGTGCTACAATGATTCTCAAGGTATGTGTACATAACAATGTTGATTGTTTTAGGTCATCTGATCCGAAGGTTCACAATGGTCTATAGTCATGTAAACTGGTCTATTATATTTACGTTCCTTCAACACCGTATGTTACGACACATGAACTAGGTACTAAAGAGAAGGTGAGAAAGTCCGGCTTTGAACAAAGGTAAGATAGTCGTTTTTATGAGCATTCTGAGATGTTTTTGGAGACTGAAATTTGGTACAGGTGTTTCTGAATATAACAGCCACACAATGTTATAAAAATGATTTTCGAGAAGTGTCGCAAAAAAAACTTAGGGAGGTACCGACGTAAATCGCTGATCGTTAGCACATATGCTTTAAAAGCACTTCCATCGCCCGTAAATACATATATTGGTAAAACCTTACTCTATTATAATATATAAGGGTCGCCTTCATGCAATAAGAACAGCAGGCACAATTTTATTGTCCTACCTGCTGGAAAATCAAAGAATTCTTATTTCCCTCTTTAATAACTTTAGCAACGTCACGGTGACAACTTTCCCCTGATAATTTAAAAAAAAAACACCAGCGTTTTAATGAGTGAAAGGGAATATACGATCAACTCAGTCGTTTTATTCAGGAAAAAAAACGTATTGTTAAAAATTCATTTGACAAACGATGATGTCGTTAAAAAAGTAAAGTCATTTCGAATGCGCGTCATTTTCGGGCGGTTAACATTGTGCGCTGTCACTTGATGCTAAAGCGTTGCTATGACCACGTCGATTTATCTTCCGATGTCCTAATGCTAACTCTCGTTCAATCAGAATACACGATTATAACTTGTGGTATATTCATGGCTATTGACAGCAAGTATTTTGATATTCCCAATATGTGTAAGAATTATTGCTGATGTCAGTTGTACAATTTTGAAACGGAATCTACAACTATTTATTGTTATTCATTAGTACATCACATGGCAGAATGCTGGATTCTGATTGGCTACATAGTTTGCGATATTAGGTGATGAAACCGATATTAATCAGATTACGTTTATTTTTATAGCTGATAACAATAATGAATCCGTGTACCTTGTGGACGCGGAAAATGGAACCTCTGGTGCCGTGGATGTGGTGTATGGGGGACAGAGGACAACAGTCTGCAGTGGAAACTGGGGAGATACGGAAGCAGACATCGTCTGCAGGATGCTTGGTTTT
The DNA here is from genome assembly GCF_041381155.1 of Argopecten irradians. Classification (NCBI taxonomy): domain Eukaryota; kingdom Metazoa; phylum Mollusca; class Bivalvia; order Pectinida; family Pectinidae; genus Argopecten; species Argopecten irradians. The sequence continues at coordinate 26,957,449 of NC_091149.1, forward strand.
AGGTACAAATGAATCATTAGTTTGTTTGTTTAGCCTGAACCACGAATTTTATTGTTAGGATTGATAGTATTGTATACAGATCTCTTACAACATGATATACAATTTTGTTTTATTAAGTACCGACAAATGTTTTCAAAACTGGAGCCAATTAACGTCATATGAGCAACCAGGGTCATGCAAAGACGGCCTCCCATGTATGCGGTATTCTGCGTGTATGGTATGCGGTTGTGTGTTTTAGTAGACTGCGGTATATTTGTGTTGTCTTCTTGTATAGTGGAACTAACTCTTGTCCTTTTTATACTGCTATATTACTGAAGCATGACACCGAAGACACCAAGCAACACACCTGACTCATTCACATTATACCGACAATAGGTAAACCAGTAGTCACACTCTTTTAAAATACGACGTATAAATAAAATACATTTTTTACGATCCTCCGTTGATCAAGTCCCTGTCGTGCGATGGTTTAGTCATGTAAAATGTAAAATAACCTTTTAAATGGACCAGTAACGATACAGAAATCAATTACGATTAAGATCCATGTATATCTGCTCTCAGAACGTTATTACTATCAGATCCTTTCTGAAGAGTGAGACACAATATTTGTATCTATCTTTGAAATGCATATGTGAATTGTTGTAGGTATAGTAATAATCAACGCTTAATTTGACTGTGGACCATAAACCATGATTAATTAACTAATTATACCTTCCATTTTGTTTTAGAGATGGAACGGCTATATATTTCCAGAAACACGCATGGGAATCCAAGGCTGACTTGATATTAAAGATAAATGTGAACTGTTCAGGGTCGGAAACAAGTATCTATGAATGTTCATTTAGTAGAGCCTCGTATTATTGTCTAGGCCCATATCAAATAGCAAGAGGCGGAGTTTCCTGTACAGAGCCCACAGGTAATTTTAAATTCAACATTGAAAGATTTTGAACCGGCCCAGTCGAATTTTGTTACGATAGTATGACAGTGTTGAACTTTAGTGACCTCCAACAATGCACTGCACAAATTAAATAAATGTAAACAAAATGGTGGGTCAAAAACGTGGGTGAAGCGAACACAAACGAATTCCGATAGAAAACAGTGTACTTCAAGAGTCAGTAAAGTGTGCGATTGGGGAGTAGGTAAATATGAATGGATCACTGAAATGCAAGTGACGGGAGCAACTCCCCACTTTATACTTGCGTGATGTACATATGTGCAATAAGTCAGAAACCTCCCTTCGTGGTGCACTGTCTAATGAAAAGTCTCGTGTTGATTTTTGACTTATCATTCTTACGCTAAACACAAATTGTTTTAAAACAAATATGGCTTCAACTTCATTTGTCAACCATCGTAAATTAGAAAATAATCTTAAAATATTGAAAACTAATATTCCTTGTCATGTCAGCAAGTTTGTTGTTCATTATAACCTCACTTTCGGCCAGCTTTCGTTTTTGTGTTCCAAAAATAGAATATGACGGTCTATTGTTATCATTTTTGAGGTAGGTATTCCCCACGTTTTCCTGTCGTTTTAGATAACCAATCATTGCAATAAAATATTCAATAAACATCTGATAACCATATCTAAGCATACAGAACAAATTATGTAAGGTTCATGTCACTTTAAATAAGAAGAAAATGACATTTTACTAGTATAATAAGCGCGAAATATGTTTGTAATAATAAGAAATATGTGCATGTATTCTATATGGTACACAATATATATTAATCCTAGCCACTAATACATTTACATATATGCAATATATCTTTTGTAATGCTTTTCAATATCTTGGTATACTTTTATCTACATTCATTTTTATTATATAATTTACATAATCATATGACTAAGTATTTTGTTATTTCAGTCGTGTATATATATCTTTGTTACGATAAATACATGTAGGATGTTCGTCACTATTTCCGTTAAGTTTATGTTTGTCTGCATGAACGTTCACCAAGTGTGGTCTGAGGGAACAGCGGTTAATATGTAGATCTTGTCTCGACCAGATAATTTAAATAGTGCAACTATATTTTTTTTCTTTTAAATTCCATCTAGTCATAAATCTGTATGGAATGTAATCAAGCCGTCAAGATCATGGGGTGTAAGTTAGCTATTAACTAACACCATTTTGGGTTGAAGTCGGGAGCCCAATATATTGGGGATGAACAAGATTACATCGATATGAAACACGTATATGAATCATCTGTTGTATTTTGTTATATATACTAAGCTTAATGAGCGATAAAGGTCTTCCAGACCTGTTGTTTGTGATATCACCAATACGTTTGTAATGCAAACTATGTTTTCTATTCAGCTTTATTGCATAAGTTAACTATAAATGCATTTGTGTTTTTCGTTCAAAAAGAAAAGCATAGTTTTTTCTTCAGCTCGAATACATATAGAATTTTTTCTTCCAATACTGATTTCAAGGCGTTGTAGAAGTAGTCTGTATTTCCTTGCTGGTCATGTTTTCCCACTACCTTCATTGTTTATTTTAACATTTTTTTTATGTTTGCAAAATATCGCATGATATCAATTAATGTTTTGGCTCTTAAATATAACACAAATCCTGTTTTGCTTGACTTGTTTTCGAAGTGATTGGTTGTTTAAATAGGCTTAATGTATTAAATATATTTATATCTAGGATTACATCAGGATGAACTTATCCTGTAATGAATGTGTTTATTGCATGATTTTATTTTATTCTGAGAAGCTGCGGTATATTAACGTTTGTCTCCATGCAATAATTAAACAGTCTTGTCGTGGTTAATGCTAGGAAGTAGCAAGCTACGTTAAACAATGATCTATAATATTTACATAATTTTATTATGTGATATCAATAGGTGATTTAAATTTTTGAGATAAATGAAATATGATTGAAGTAAAACAAGTCAACCACAACACAGATGCGTATAATTATTCCAAATTTTGGGCCCCGAGTAGAACCACGTCCACGTCGTGGGGCTCGGTAACATACTAGAAGTATGGCAAAGTGTTCTACACATAGCAAATATACACAATTCTGTAGTTTTTTGTTGTTTTGTTTTTATTTCACCAAACTTAGAAAGACACTGAACATTCACATACTGTAAACATACTTATTTTCGTGGTAGTTTTATTTTCGCGCGGTATTTGAACTATTTTGAAGTGCTAAATCATGTACAGCGGTACATGTAACTTTTGTAAGAAGGCGCATTTTTCCCATATTTAATCAATGGATGTCGTGTTAATTGTACATTTGCTTCGCAATTGCTCTATAGTCTGACTGTGCTAAGATAAGCACCTTTGTAGTACATGAATTAATATATTCGAAAATGTTATAACTTTTAAGTTGTTATGCCATAACTGAGCTAAAAATTTTGACGTGCTATATTTTTCTCCTGTAATCTATTGAAAACCATAAGATTTGATGAATTTAAAAGCTGTAAAAAACATGCAAATGGACTGACCAAACATGTATATGCCGTATTAACATTAGTCACAACTCAAAAGTCCATACACTGTAAATTGCACTGTACAAATTTCATTTTTATGCTAAAATGGAAACACACCTGCAGAAATATCACTTTAAAAATACTAATAACAATGTCTTTATCAGATATATACAAAAACAATGTCCATTTTGGATAGCGTTCCGATTTGGGTTGCATGACGTTGTGGTACGATTTATGATGATGAAACAGTGTAGTAATACAGATAGAAAACAAACATAAATATCTTGGCCAAGGAAAGACAAGAAAAATATTAGTTTTCAAATTATATCATCACTTTACAAATACGTTACTATTTATTTCAAATAACAAAACAAAAGTGAAGAATTCAATTGTTTAGCCTCATTAAAGTATTAAAACAAAAACAAAATAATACACACCATTCAATGTTATTTACTGATCTGGACGATTATAAGTAATAAATCTCACAAAAATCACAAAGCCGACAATATCATATTCATTTATGATTTATATTGTATTTAAATTGTCTGTATACTACACTGTTTAAATATAACAGTTCCAGTTTCGGCGAATACAATGCATGTCTTTTATGTTCAAAAATATCAAAATGTTCGCCTTTATATATGAGTAATAGCGTCAGAATGTGTACCGTCTGTATTTTGTTCGTTATGAACCTGTAAAGGAATGCCGGCAGCTTCCATGTAAATATGTGTTCTTGTTTGTTTTGCTTTCATGCGCATTGTGGGTAAACAGCAGCAGAATGTGATGATAAATTGTACTCTGCACTCTTTGAATCTGTAAAATAATAATAACGGTAAAATGATCCCGTAAACGAACTGACCACCGATTCTTCTTGTCCTTACACAGAAAGTAAACACTTCCAAACCTGACTTTGAATCCGTAGTTTGTAGAACAATGGATGCCACCAGTATCATGAGTTCCATCAAAGACATAAACACGGTGGTGATTAGTACATTAACAAGAGCACTGTTCCTATACCTGCCTAAATGGCTATAAGAGGCACAATGGCACGTTGTCGAGTTTTCCTCCATACCATAACAACAGAAGATGGATGCTAATGTAAACATATGTAGCCGACATAACCAAACAGAATGTTTTGAACTTGGATTGATAGTAACACTCTTGAACTTGGATTGATAGTAGAAAAGCGCGAGAATCTCAGCCTAGCACGGATATAGTATACAGAGGTTCAAGCGCATCTTAGTAAAATAGGAAACTCATGGTAAAATTCTTGTCCGGCAAAGGTGTATAATTAGTAATAATGGTCAATTTAACATGATATGAAAACGTCACGTATTATGACACAATGACCACCGACGTACGGCGCATACGCTTTCCAACCAGCAGTTTTGGGACGTCAAGCAGCCATCATCAACATTAGAATGACGTCAATTGATTATTTTGACGTTGACAATGATGACGTGACACTGGAAAAGAAGTAGTTCGGTCAAAGTTCACTTGTGTCACCAATCAGAATGCGTACAGATTTTATAACAACGTTTGTGTGGTATGTAAACAAATTGTTAATCAACAGCTGCAGTGTTTATTCAATGTCATGAGAGTATTTTGAATAACACCCCCCCTATTGTGGTAAAATTGAAGTTATTCCACTGCCTCATAGAATGTCATTTACATCTTTAAATATAAAGCCTTATCGGATTATGCCATTGATAACACTAGTCTTTGCATTTTTTCTAATAAGATAACAGTTATGAAAGTCGTCCGTGTTGTAGAGAATCCTTTTAACGTACTGTACCCGACTCCAACAGGGATTGATAAGTATAGGTGTGAGGCGATTAATTATTATCACATGAAGGTTCCAGTTCTGAGGCATCATCTACGTGAAAGGTTATACGATATCTGGCATTTGTTCGCAAAATCCACGTGCTGTATAACGATTTCACCGGGTTTGTTGAGGGTTATTGTAGCTCACCTGCCCGAGAGCAAGTGAGGTTTGCCGTGGTGCGGTGTCCATCGTCCGTAAGTCCGGAGTCAATATTTCAATTTAAACAACTTCTTCTCCAATTGTTGTAGACTTCGACTGATAGCATGCTGGGATAAGGGCTAATAAAATTTGTTAAATGTGAATGGTAATTACATTCATCTCAAGATCACAGTGATCAAAAAGATTGAAATATTAAAACAATTTGTTAATACCCATGAGGCCTAAAAACATCTCCGCACATGTAATTAAGTAAAGCAGGTACAAGTATGATGATAGCAGATATTACAAATTGTCAACGAGCATGCCTGTCTCATTCATTACCACGCAAGAACCAAGTACTCCACTTTCCACGAATACATTGGCGCTTAAAATGAGTGGCACCTTCTTTTATTTTTTTTACCAAAGAATATTTCCATTTCTATATAGGTATATGAAGCTCCAGATAAGAAAATGACATCATGAATTCTCTGAGTTCTTATCACCTTGATTTTAGTTCAGGATTGTTATTTTTAGTTTGTGTTGAAAAATAAAAATTCTTTATCAGATATAAATAACAATGTCCATATTGAATAGCGTTCAATTTTGGTTGTGGTACGATTTATTATGATGAAATGGTGTAGTAGCACAGGCAGAAAATAAACATACATATATTGACCAAGGAAAGGCAAAGAGATATTAGTTTTGAAATTATATCATTACTTTACAAATTCGTTACCATTCTATTTGATATAACAAAACAAAAGTGAAGAATTCAATTGTTTAGCCTCATTAAAGTATTAAATAGACAAAAACAAAATAATACACACCATTCAATGTTATTTACTGATCTGGACGATTATAACTAACATACCTCACAAAAACGGACAATATCATATTCATATAATTAATTTTTCTTTGTTTTCATACCAAATCTGGCTTTCTGATTGGCCAATATTTTTTTTGCATACCACTATGAAAAAAAATCCAAGAATGGCGCGAAACCCCCACGTTATCGTGACGTCACAATAGAGACATTGACGTTGCGTATTGATTCGGAAAAAAGAATCCCTTGAAAAACCACTATAATGTTACATTTAAACATACGTCATTTTATCAAATAGAGTATAAAATTAATTATAAGTATTGATGTCACTATTTTTTAACTTCATCGGGTTATGAAATAAATTTTATTTGCAAACTTTCGTGAGAATCCGCTACGCGGATTCACACAGTTTGCAAACAAAATTTCTTTCATACCCCGATGAAGTTAAAAAAATAGTAACATCAATGCTTAATTATAATTGTTGTATTGAAATCATCTGTATATTACACTGTACAATAACAGTTCCAGTTTCGGCAAATACAATGCATGTCTGTTATGTACAAAAATATTAAAATGTTCGCCTTTATATATGAGTAATGGCGTCAGAATGTGTACCGTCTATGTTTTGTTCGTTATGAACCTGTAAAGGAATGCCGGCCGACTCCATGTAAATATGTGTTCTTGTTTGTTTTGCTTTCATGCGCATTGTGGGTAAACAGCAGCAAAATGTGATGATAAATTGCACTCTGCACTCTTTGAATCTGTAAAATAATAATAACGGTAAAATAATCCCGTAAACGAACTGACCACCGATTCCTCTGGCCCTTACACAGAAAGTAAACATTTCCAAACCTGACTTTGAATCCGTAGTTTGTAGAACAATGGATGCCACCAGTACCATGAGTTCCATCAAAGACATAAACACGGTGGTGATTAGTACATTTTACAAGAGCACTGTTCCTATACCTGCCTAAATGGCTAAGAGGCACAATGGCACGTTGTCGAGTTTTCCTCCATACCATAACACAGAAGATGGATGCTAATGTAACATATGTAGCCGACATAACCAAACAGAATGTTTTGAACTTGGATTGATAGAACATCTCTTGTATACAATTATATTTGTATGTTTTATTCCAGTCCAGATCGCCCGTAGAAAGCGCGAGAAGCAAACACGGCCAGCCTAGCACGGATATAGTGGTGATGACACGAATTCGAGAGGTTTGCGCATCTTACGTACCAATAAGGACAGAAAATGGATAGGAACTGGTCAATAAGTAAAAGAATGATGATGAATTCCATGATGCTGGTTTTAAACGCCCGGTAGATCAATTCATACATACAGTCTTTGTATATCGACATGATAACAGTGGTGACTGGTCCCATCAAACTACAAACAGTTATCATGTTGACTATAAGATACTTCATCTGTTTTGGTAGATTTCTACATTTGATCCATGTTACCAGGAAGAAAACATCTATTACTGAAATACAATTGAGTGTAAGTAAAACGAATACCATCAATGGTGTCATAATGTTTGGCAATAAAGAGAATAGACTATAGTCATCTCTTCGTCGACAGTTAAGAATGATGTAATTGAAGTTATTCCACTGCCTCACAAAATGTCATCATCATCTTGAAATATAAATCCTTATTCATTTTTCACTGGTCTTTTGATATTTTTTCTAATAAAATAACAGTTATAAAAGTCTTCCATGTGGTAGAGAATCCTTTAACGTACTGTACCCGACTCCAGCAGGGACTTATAAGTATAGGTGTGATGAGATTAATTATTATCACATCAAGGTTCCAGTTCTGAAGCATCATCTACGTGACAGGTTATATGATATCTGTGAAGTGATTTCAAAATCCTGTCCATGTATGGTACAACAATTTCACGGGGTTTGTTGAGGGCTATTTTAGTTTACCTACCAAGAACAAGTGAAATTATACTGTGGTGCGGCGTCCATCGTCATTATGTCCGGTGTCAACATTTCAATTTAAACAACTTCTTCTACAAATGTTGTTAAAAGTTATTGGTTTGGCTTATAACATGCTGGGAATAAGGGCTACAAAGTTCATATGAATGGCAATAACATTCTCTCAAGATCACAGAGGTCAAAAAGGTTAAAATATTTAAACGACTTCTTGTTAATAACCAAGAGGCCTAAAACATCTTCGTACATGTAGTTTAGTAAGGCAGGTACACAGGCAATATGTCTTCAGGTGAAAACTTGATTTGAGGTCATTTTTACACGAAGAATTTTTTTTTCAGGTCAATTTCAGGTAAATTTCACCTGAATTTTTTGTCATGTGAAATTCAAATAAATTGCAGGTGAAAATGACAAGAAAAAAGCTTCACGTCAATTTCACTTGAAAATTGCATGTGAACTTGAAATCAATAGCAGGTCAAATGACCTGAAAAATCTTTAGGAATTAGCTATAGCTGGAATAGCTATGGGGATCTCTGTTGTAGTCGACTTGTTTTACCTCAATCATATTTCATATTGTAACTGTGGTAGGAGCGACGAAGCCTTACTCGGAAAAGACAACACATTCATGCATTATATACAATATATACAAGTTTATTTACACCATATATACATAGAACCATATGATAGAATCAATATACATATACATTCACTCACTCTTTCATTCACCACACGCCACTAGAAAGTCACTGAGATTCTCCTGTCCTCTTCTTAATCACAAACACTCCTCTGGTCGATGATATGTCCATCCAATTCCAGCTATGAGTTACATCTAGCGTAAACCATGGTAAACACATTAGTGTCACGTAGAAATTCACATACCCACCATAAAGTTTCAAAATATATCCATCAATCATAGACCGTGGACTCAAAACGTAAGTTGTCTCACTCTGAAGTTACTGCACCGCTGAGTGCCTTGGGACCTGTTTGTACCGCCACTGTAGCAACAAATATATGACTATGTCATAGTCAAGTCTGATGTGTTGGCTGGTCTGTGTAATCCCATTCCATGGATAAAAAGCTGGTAAATACAGAAAACAGGAAGAATACGTTGAAATCTGCCTATTTTCATATGCATATAATGTCTCTGCAGGTATGTCAAACCTATCAATTACTGCTCACATACGCTTCCATACATTTATTATAACAATATATACCGAGCCTGTATATACTATTTATGGACCTCCATACATATACTCATAGTAAACGCATACGCTTATATATACGACCAATTACTGTCTAATAACAGGTTCTACAAAACTATTACATACTAAATATATTGCTTAATCCAACATATAACGTATAAATGCATTTATCTACTATTTAACCACTTATTTACGAGATTACATATAAATGGAACGTACACGTAAACAACTCAGTCGCGCACGAGTGGACCGCAACGCCTATGAATGCTTGACCGGTCTCCATCAGGTAAACTATACATTCCAAACGGACACAATACAAAATGGTATCGCGTAATAATATTACAAGGGTAAACACTTACCAAAGTCAGCTTTCTGTGCTCCAAATATTGGTCGGCCTATACAATCCTACATCTAGACACATCCAAAATGTGTATGTCTTGCCGCCATGTATTTCATAGCGATTATGTCTCTACCCGGTACCTCTCGGGTCTCTGTGGCAGGAGTGATTAATTTATGTATATAACTGGTTATTATTTTGTTGTTAATATTATTAATTATTTCGTCTGCTGTCATATTGTTTACGACATACGGGTACCAGGACAGTAACCACTTTTTTGTTATAATGCAGCGGCGTAAAACCATTCAGTTACCGATACAGGTAATAAAAGACCGTGTTTTAGCCTGTATCGGTCACTTTGGCACTGAGACAAGGTATTGTCGGCCGGGTCACTTCCTAGGTAGCTATAGCTGGATTATAAAGGCCTCATGTAGTATTAAATGTCTCTTATAAAAGTATGTTCTAGAGTTTAAATGAATTTTATGATATCTAGCGGGAAGGACGGTGTGGCTTTTATTAGACACTGTAAATTGTTTCGTTTGCCTCAAAATATTTGTTTGGATATAGATCTGTTAAAATTATTAATGAAAATTATTGAATTTGTATTTCGGTTTTTAGTCGTATTTGTATGATAATTTAAACAAACACGGAACCTCAGATCCATTAAAAGAACCGTGGACGAAAACATTACTACATACGCCGTCACTATTACATCTCTTCTCCCATATTTACCTGATAGTAGAGTTTCGCATTATAGGTCGCACAACACAACATTACTACCACAATATACTCCATCCATACAGAACAACACGAAACATGTATTACAGCATTTATTTCATTATAACGAGCGTGACACATATATTAAAAAACAGAATATCCAGATACCTTATATCACTGTAGACACTGTTCACTTCTTCTCATCTCTCATTGTGTTAATCTACATGCGTATAAGATCACTTATTCCTATAACCTTACTATACAACGAAGTTATTTATAAACTACTCAAAACCGCTTTATCCGTTAACTTCCAGGGTTACCTGCATAACCCAATAAAATCTGACAATGATTCGGTGAGTAAACAATGCGAACCAAACCATACGACTGTGTATGTTAATATATTTAGTCAATAGCAACGATTTTTTCATATACAAAACGAACAACGAAAATTCACCAAACGAAAACATGTATAAAACATCAAAAGAACATATTTTACCCCCAACAAAGTTTGTTTTATCAGCTCTCTTGTATTGCCTGATGTAAAAGGCGAGTAAAGTAAAATCTTTTCTTTTCTCTATTTCGAACGTCTTCCTTGCCACCGCCTCACGTTTAGCCTTCTGTTGAGTGCTCGCCTAGGTTAGGAGAGAGGCTCTGGGTTCTTTCCCCTGGCTGAGACACACCAACGTCTTTAACAGTGGGTAGTTCTTTAGCTCAAACAAAAGGCAAAAGTGAGGCGGTGCGAAGGGAGATGTTAGGAAAAGAAAGTTCAATAGAAAGAAGGCAATATATTCAAATTTCTAACGCCCTACCATGGGCAGCAATGATCCCCTGCTAAAAGAAATAAACGATTAAAATTGGGATAGTTTCAAGTTTGTTCGAGTGCAATTTCATTTTACAGTTTTAAAATGCTCTTAATTAATGTTTTGATTGATTTCATGAACATTTTCCTGAGATATAGGGCAGTTCTATATTTGACCAAACACTGATCTCACTCAAAAGAAATCCACTTTGCTAAAACTTTACGAATATTCCCAGCATCCTGCGCATTCTGCATACAACGTTTGCGTCATTGTTAATCCAGTCTCTTCGTCACAGACTTCTGACATCAATACATCTTCATAGTGATATCGGTCAGGACTAATTCGAGCAATAAGATTTTTTTTATCACATAATGCCGCCTGAAATACAGTTGATTTCGTCCGTGTAATTATTTTTGAGAATGTCACTAGTGTGATATGACCTGGAGCGATTTTCTTTGGCTGGAAATTCATTCCTGTGACGTCAGAGAGAAACAAAAAATGACGACCAGAAAAAAATGACGGTGACGCTAGGATTACGAGGACGGCGACTGGATGTCTTGGAATACATTTGACGTGAAAACTCTTTGTTAATTATGTATTTGTAGTTATTTGTTAAAAAGTATCTAAAATTGCTGTGTTCATTTCATATGGTATTTTATGAAACTCGTCTCGAAACTTTAAGTTTTACTCGCCAAGGCTCGCAAAAAAAAACCTTCTTAGACTCGGTTTCATAAAACTCATGTAAGATTCAATAGTGCCATAAAATGGACCCAAATTTGACACACTATATCTAGAACCTGTCCAATGTAGCAAAAATAAACAAAAAGATTTGCAAGTGATCAATTTTACGCCTTGAATCATTAAGAGTACTTGATTCTTTCACATTGAAATGATATATCAGGCTTACAATTTTGATAACAAATCATTCTCAAAACTACATTTTCCTAAGCATTGATTACCTCTCCAGTATATTAAATTGAATCCCAGTTAAATCAGTAATGTTGAGAACAGATTTGATGATATTTTTTTCATTTGGGACGCGTTCCTGGTCGCCCCTACCTTAACCCATATCAGTGCGACATTTGCATGTGAAGAATGTACATGTACAGTTAACTTCTCTGAAGTTTCAGAATGTATTGTGTAGTTGATTTAATTAACGTCCTATTAACAGCCCACGCTCATTGTCAGGACGGCCTCCGATGTGTAGCGGTGTGATTAAAGTGCCGGGTGCCTGTTTTAGTAAACTGATGATACATTTGTATTCAAAATTAACAACACTGTAGAGTGATACTATATTGTACAGAATGCCCATTCATGCAATAAGGTCAACCAGGTACAATTCGTACCTACCATCTACATATAGTATTTTTTTTTCTGATGCATTTTTTAAAGGTTTTTGCTTAAATTGTAAAAAGAAATATACGTGAAACTAGCCCCCTTTTTAAATGTAAAAAGTGTTTTCGTGTCAACAATCATAGTGACAACCGTCCGTGTTGGTGTCTAGTGTCGTACGAACCGTGGTCAGGCTTAAATGAAAGGTGTCACCTGTGAGGCAATCGTTTACCGTTAATGTATAGTCATGTATTTAATGTTTTAATCTGCAGTTCATGTTCCATTACAGTCAATAAGAAAGCAGTACTCTGACTTCCTGGTAGAAATATACAGTACCCATTTCAGATGATAATGCCCATGACGAACCTCTCCAAGGCGGACAACCGAGCAAACGCTTTAGAATGTACAAGAACCGTGACCTTGGGTAACATCTGAATTTCCCTTTCGATAAACACCTGCATAAAAAATGATTACTCCTACCGTTGGCGAGGACTAATGTTCTATCCTTTTGGACTCCTCAAAATTGAGGAACATCAACACCTCTAAATTTCAACCCATGACTAATTCCCCTTTGGTTTCCTATAATCGTTACATGTACTATTTCAAACACCTCCTAATTTTAAACCCCGAGCCTTGTATATCTTGTTATGATAATTTGTTTTTTTAAAGCCTACGATAGTTCCACATACTCCAAATCTACGAAATGGAACAGTGGAAAACCAAAGTTTTGCTATAATCATGCAATATTTACATTTCAGGCAAAACAGAAGACTTTGAATGAAAATTGAATACGGAAAAAAAGATAATAATTTTATATTAATTTTCACAACCAAGGCTAGTCGTCCTGTGACTTTTGTCGTTTTTCTGCAACTGCAGAAAAGTCCATCGTAAAAAGCGATTAAAATCCTTTAGGAATCTTTTCTCACCTTCCGTAACTAAGTAAGTTACCTCGTTCTAATGTACTTTCTGAAATTGCGTCACTTTTGGTCCATTAATGAATGGAAGAAATCATTATAATTTAGTAGTAAGTCACACCGATCAGGTTTCCAAAAAGCGACAGTTAAACCAAAAAGCCAAAACCTGCATTTATTAAATGAACAGATTGATGATCACACCGAAATTTGTGAAAAATTAACATAACCTATGATACATAATTAAAAAAACAAATTTGAAATAATACGAATAAGCCAATATATGCAAATGTAACAAAATCTTTAACATATCAATGGCACAATATCAAAAGAATGATGACAGTACAATGTATAACATATAACAATCACCATTTGGTATATACCACGCCATCCACTCTGTAATTTCGCAGTGTCCACTTCGTCTTCCTGTCCCTGATATATAAGAGGATATTCTTTGTTTCTTGAAATACCAGTAATATTTCATCGAGTGGAGGTGAGAACATTGATATTTTTTCAACGAGTGCGTAGCTAGAGTGAAAAAGAGGCCCAAAGGTCATATATACTCTCTCTCTCCTGGATTGTTTTAAAGAATAGTATATATCACAAAGAACTCTTACCATTCAGAAATACGCTGAATTGAACCTGAACGAATCGTATAATTACTGAACCCCAACCAAATAAATAGGTGTTTATCAAATATTGTATGAACATTAGTCAGATGAAGTCAGGAGAAGAAGACGTTTAAAGTGGAAATAGTCTACTTTGTTTCCCATTTGGCCCCGGACGGCCCATCAGCCCCCTGTCAGAACCCTTCATTTGATGAAAAACATCCGCTTATATTTTGTATCATAAAACCCTTAATTTCACTTTCGAAAAATGTAATAGACAATAGACCAATGTTTAGTATACTAATCAAAGGTCCCGCACAGGGCATTTACATACAAACCCATTTTATATTACATAAAGTAGACATCATACAGGACCACTTTTAAAATGAAAACCCCGCACTTATGACTAGAAGATTCAAGACCTAAGATAACAATACAGGATATATAAATAGTAGATATACAACCAACAGTAGCTAGATAGTAAAAATGTAATACCATTGACAGTTTAGATTCCTAACTGATAACGACAACGAGAACTGGTGCTGTGTCGTTTCAGTGGGAAATTGAGTTATATACATACCAGGAAGGTTCTGTGAAATAAAATCAGTACAGAGGCAATAAGGAAAAATCATATTTTTCCGTTGTTAGTCGGCATGAGCCCTATAAATGTGGTTAAGTTGGATCTAGAGTGATAAAAAATTTGGACATACGTCATGGCTTACATTGATTAATATTTCTTGACGTTGTGCTCTATATTCATCACAGTCAGAGGCAAATCTAAATTGGTCTTCGGTTCCTCTATGTGTCCGTCATTACAAAATTTTATACAATGCCTTTTTTCGTTCCGATATGTTCTTTAATAATAGACGTTACAGCTTCCTATCATCAGTCCTATAACGCTGAAAATTCGATATTATTATTAACATCCGCAAACTCACATTGCAACCTAGAGTCCGATGAGCGATGCCATAACTACACCTGTACAGGTACCATATATCAGGTTCAGAAAAGTGTCAGGACATTCAATGTATCGTGTATGGAATAAAAAAAATATCCTACAACATATCCAAGCCATATAACTCCATTAAATAAACACAATAGTAGATTTTTACTTCCTTGTAGTTAATCACAATTCGTTCTACAACAACATGTACCGCGTGATTTTAAACTATATAAAACATATTTATTTACCTGGCAGTTTTAATAGGAGATCCACGGAATGCATTCCTTCGAGATAATTATTGTATTGACTACTTTTAACCAGAACAAAAATGCATATTGCTTTACAACAAACCCGAATTCACTAAAACGTCAACTGCTTCTGACTATTGTATGCCGGTAAATAAACAAGCGTAACAACTGGAAGCGTCTAAGATAGAACTTATGACTAATTTGTTAGTGTAAAGATACTAGCCCATGTAATAGAGTAAATATGCTAGATATGCCAATTTAAAATGTACATAGCTCCTACATTAGAAAGTTAACCTTTGTTCGTGTCACCTATTGAGCCTGCGTAGTATTTCCTTGTGTTAGAGGACATGGGGGAGGGGGGGGAGGACCCTGACTGGACGTAGGAATGTAACGTTTCCTTAATCAAGCAAACAAAATATTAATAATTCTTAATGTGATTTTCTGCTTACGTATGTTTTCCATACTAAACATGCATAAGGCATAAAAAGCAAGAATTTTTACAGACTTTTTTGGCTGTTAATAGGACGTTAATAAATCAACAAACAAATCTAACACTACCATATGCATTTTAAAACCATATATTCTGGTGGATATTGAAGAGCTGAAATTAATTAAACTGGGTATAAAGGATCTATGGACATCAATAATCAAATCTGAACAAGGGTTCAATTCTTTAGAAGAAAAACCGAATATATTTACTAAAATGATCACATTTGCGACAGATTCTATAATTGCATGGATTTACATTGAACTTTCAATCGCAATATCTCTTTTTACTAATCTTTGTAGTAAGGTTTAAATGGGTTCTATAGTGATGTGTATTTATGTGTTTTCTCATGTTTATGGCAGATTTGGGCAATAATTTTATAGGATATGTATTTTGTGATCACAACGATAAGGGATCATTTTAGAATGAACCTTTGTATTATGATCCTTCGATTTTTAGGAAATATTTTAATATATCTTTGTTAATAGCCCCTCAAGAATTGTCAAATACTTTAAAATGACCTACACATTTTGTAGTTAAAATGGTCCTTGCAGCATTCTCAATATACCAAGCACAACGCACTTTCTTTTGTGATAAACAATGAGGAAATCAGGACAACACATCTATACAGGAAAGCCTATCTAAACCCAAAAATGTAATGACAAAAATGGGCTTTGTAGCAAAGTGGTTCCAACAAAGGCTCAAATAGTGTAAAATTGACCATTTTATTTGGACCATAACACAATTGGTATTATTAAGCACGTTGCCGTTATACAGAGATTAACAGGAATGCTTTACTCTAATTACAAATAGCATTTGTTTGCAATTTTGTGAACATATTTAATGTTTGTCATTCTTCACACGTCATAGACAAAGGGTGAATTATTGGAGTAAATAAGGATTGGTAAAGGGGACAGTCCCCGCAGAGACTAGGTCAATTGGTGTGTTAACAAACTTTATATTATGTATATCTTTAATAATAGAATATTAATGGCAACATGTGATCAAAGGGGATAGCTGTTAAATATAAACAGACTGGGACCCAAATACTGGCCTAAAGGGAATGAAGGGGTAGGCAAATTGAGACACTGATAATGAAGGTTAGGATTGGTATTTATGTTGTTTAATTGTTTGGTCCATGTCCCTTGTTTATTAGACACCATACATGTATAATGTATAGCCCTATTCCAGTTACGGCAATGAGCACCAATATTGTAATATAGCTTGGCCTCAATAAAGAAAATCATTGGATACCTGCATTTTCTTTCCTCTCGAGCCTGGGATATATTATACATGTGGCGGGTTCGTCGCTACGATCTGATTCTCCTTTTTTAACCGACAGGAAGCACTGAAAAGAAAATCGTAATTGATTACGAGAGTTGTTTATCACCAGAACCAGCCTGTATCAAGGGTATATATCGGGGACAATCAGACCGTGACAGGCAGACCGAGAGAGGACACAGCGAGTACAGGATGATGGCGTCGTATATACCTAGAGTGTTTGTCCTCCTGATATATTGGCATCATTCGACAGGTAAAGTGGGTTTTTTTGTCGTGTAAGGTTTGTTACAATTTTATATGTTTTAAACTTTCAGTGTTTCTCTGCACGTTTACTTTTTTCCGCTTTTTTCTCTTTCTATTTTTTTCGTTTTATAAATGTTTTACAAATACCGCTGGCGAATAGTGTATTTTTTCTTTTTCCAAAAAATAAGGTGAAGACAAATAAGTATTTGTTCTTTTGTTACAAAGATAACTTATCTTCACACCATTATACCTTCATCGAAAAGTTAAAGCTCATTATCTTACTTCAAGATAAAAACATTTTTGTATAGTTTTATCCCGAAAAACATCTATGGTACTATACCATATTTGGAATGCAGTTATGATTGAGCTTTGTGTGTTTGTTTGATTCAATCATACATCCTAGTAACACACGAGGACCACTTATGCGGTGTGTTGCGTGTACTAGTGCTTGTTTCTGTGTTTCATCCATATTTGGATTCTTGCAGGTTATGTCCCCTTGAGCAAAGTTGTATAAGTTTTGTATTGTTTGTTTCAATCAAACAACGGGGAGTTGTAACTGGTTTCATCCGTTGACAGTACACGGTATGACGTGTGTGCTTTGCGTGTATATAGCACTAGTGCGTGGTTTTAGTGCCACTTTTGGAGAAGCTCGCGGCAAGAATATGCAGTGTTGTGTCACCTCGCACAACAATCTTGTACCTGGTAGTGGAACGGCTACATGACCATTTTAATAGGTGCTATAAAGAAACCGAACCAACGCATGTTGTTCACTGAAGCGGCAGCCCCTTTTTATAGTGCTTATAGTCACTGGAAGCCAAAGACACCAAGCAACACAGCCCACCCGTCACATTATATTGACACCGGGCGAACCAGTCGTTCTACTCCCAGCATGCTGAGCGCTAAGTTGGAGTAGAGACTACAACATTGGTGTGCTTCGGCCAGGGGACAGAACCCAGATCCTACTATGGTATTATGAGACGTTAGTGAAAATGAAGGTAATTAGGAAGAAGAGGAAACATAAGTTCCTAGAATCCACCAAAAACAAAGTTATTTTTGTGTGTGTTAGTTTGACATACATTTACATGAGGAAAATGCACCAATTATTATTCAAATTTGTATGCTTTGTTGGCGGTGGAGCATCTTTAACTATAAGCCCTAGGAGAATGTGACCGAGTAGGTGTGTTGTCTGGTGTCTTCGGAGGCATACTTCAGTAATAAAGCTCCAGAATACAAGAAGACACTACACGAAAATATCACAATCTCCTACAACACACAGCACACACTACAAACACGCTTTGCATTGCATACATTGAATTCCTTGAAGTTAAGGAACGTTCGTGAAACTGGACCCTGGAGTGTGACCCATACTTATACGCGATATTGCATGTAGTTGTTAAAGTGGTCAACATTCGATCTATTTTGTATCCTAGACAATCTCTATTACCGTTTTTATATCACAGAGAAGTCTTCCTAAAATCAGATTTCGCTTTGCTGCTAGTTGTGAATAGTCATTTTACGCCAAATACAGAAAACAAGAAACCCAGACGGCCTGTATGTATGTCAACTTATGATCTGAATACAGGTTCATTTAGTTTTGCCAGAAGTAATTCATATTTTTACCTCTAATTTGCCTATTGTGTCCCACTATATCTGCTCTAGAAGGTCAGAGCCAAAATGTATGCACACTCTGTTTTCCTTTCCCAACAATGTTTTTGAATGGACTTTTTTTATATATTTTTAAATTTTTGAAATCATTTTCATATTTACAAACAATACAGACAAAGACAATTAATTTAGCATTATAAATACAAAAACAAAAGTATTTCATTTGTATCAATTTTACATGACATTCACATTTATACCTGTACACACACAAACACACACATACATATATACATACACACACCCTCACACAAACACACCCTCACACATATACCAAAGAGTTTACTTAAATTATTATATACATTCAAATATATATATGTATTATATCACAGTTTAACACCCACATTCGATTCAGGACGATACATGACATTTATAAGAGGTTTAAGAAGATAGGTTAGAGAGGATATAGTTGTATACGGAGGAGATAGAGTCGAAATGTGGAATATATGTATTTTTTATCTAATGGTAGATAATTTGTTGTAAAAGTAATACCGGTAAGTTGTCAGGATTTAAATTAATTATCCTTGGTTCTTATTTTTTTTCGTTATTTAAAACAGTTCATATATCAAATTGTATAAACGGTGTCCACTTACTCTTTTACACTTTACTTTTTATAAATTTTGCTTTCAAAAAATCATTTTGACCATTTGATATGTGTCTGTGGATATTATAATATTCTTTTATATTTTTTGCCAATGTGTTTATATTTAAGGTTTTATGAAAACATCTTGTTCTGTAAATGTATTGTTTAATGATTAAAAGTATAACATTATCAACTGGTGCATTAATGTTGCTAGTTGTAAGACCAAGAAGAAAAGATTGTTTGTTAATTGAAAAAGGAATATAAAGAACATCTAAAAGAGTTTCAAAGTTTTGCAATTTTTAATGAACTTGGTTACAATCCATACAGAATTCTTTGAGTAGAAGTGATTTAAAGGATTTACCTCTATTTCCCCTATTGGGCTCGCCCATCCTGCCCCAGAGAGTTCAGAAAACCAAAAATTTACACAAACTCCTGCTCCCCTCTTTCTGGCAAAATTTGGGTACAATCAGAAGCAAAAACTCTACGACTAGTAGCGATTTAAAGGAGTTGCTCTATTTCTCGTTCTTCCGGCATTGGGCCCCGCCCCTCCTGCCCTGAGGCCAGAGCCAAAATGTATTCAAAGTCTTGTTTCCCTTCCCCAAATGATATTTCTCTTTAAATTTGGGTACAATCCATGCAGAACTGTATGTTTAGTAGCGATTTAAAGGATATACCTCTTATTTCCCCTTTTGGGCACCGCCCCTTCCGCCCTCGGGGTCAGATCCAAAATTTATATAAACTCTGTTTCCATTCCCCAAGGATATTTCTAACCAAATTCGGTTACTAAATTCCATGTAGAACTCTTTGACTTGTTGCGATCTAAAGGAAACGTTGACGGTCGGACGAACGGACGACGGACTCCGCGCCATGACATAAGTTTAAGGTGAGCTAAAAACCTAGTCATGTTGGGTTTTGGTGTGAGACGGATTCAAATAATCTTTATGATTAAAAGTTCAAATTGATAGGTTATCTTTCACTTTATTTGGGGGCCATATTGACTTATAAAATCACATGCTCACATTAGTCATGACCATGATAGTATTTCCAGGTTTTTGTTACAATCTGTATCAGATCTCATGTGACCATTACCGCCTGTTGACATCTTGTATAGCATGTCCTAACGTCTTGTCTAAAACTTGTGACACGGTTTAACATGAATATACACTAATTAAACAATTAACTAATATGGATATTTTTCATAGATCATGTGATTTTAAATAAAATTATGTATCTGGGCGTTTGTCTCAACAGCTACATCAACAACGACTGAGTCTTCTTTTGCAATCCGCCTAGAGAATGGTCTGTATAACCACAGTGGACGGGTAGGGGTGTACCATGATGGTCAATGGGGCGGGGTCTGTGACGTAGGCTGGAGTTACAACGAAGCAAATGTTGTATGCAGAATGCTGGAATATTCGTAAGTTTTAGCATACTGGATTTCTTTTGAGTGAGATCAGTGTTTGTGCAAATATATAACTGCCCTATATGTCATGGTAAATTTTCATTCAAATCGAATAAGTCAATAATACATCAGATCAGTTTTTCAAAAATATACAGGTAAATCGCACTACAGTTAACTAAATTCACCCCAGTCTAATCCAGGTTTCAGCAGTCGACCATATTTGTAAATAAATGAAACACATAAAGACGCACATAATAGAACTTTTTCTATTGATATTACTTTCACAATCAGGTGACAGGCACTCAATCAGTTTTTATATGATAATGAATGCCTGCCCAGCGCTTGATCATATTACTGATTTATTAAATAGCATTGGTTAAAACACTCACCACGCACCAAATATGTTTACTGAAAACAAACTAATTATATCAGAACTGACATATTTACTGATGATCAAATAGGGAATCACCTTCGCGTGTAGCACGACAGTTTGTGGGAGTGTAATTACGGAGGATAGTATCAATCCGCATTTTGCAGACACCCATTAATTTCAACTTTTAGGACGATATGTAGATGTAGTGCAGTTAGAAATAGTATTAATGAGATTGAACTGTAATAATATTGTAAGTTGTGAATGATTATGATTGGAAAACCATAAGTATTATTATTTTTCTGGATTTTTTGTCACTTCTCATTGGTCAAAAACATGCCACGTGATCACCGATATCAAACTATATTGCACGATTTTTCCGGAAGTAGTTTATAGAAAAAGTATATTGCACGGTTATTTTTAGATAACGTTATCGTCTACGTTACCAAAAACGATTTCGTGTTCCTGGCGCTTTGAAACAAACGATTTGATGACCTGAGTTTGAGCACTAACCACAAAATGTGACAGAACGACGTTGATTGTTTCGGTTTTAATAAACAAATATATGTGGCTTCACAGCTGGACTACAAGTGTAAAGTTTCCGGAGATAAGATATCAGCGTATGGAGGCCGCATTTTGCACAACAGGCCTTGGCTAATCATAATTCAAACGATTATTTATTTTAACGGAATGGCGGACGATATTTATGTAGATGTAATTTTTAGTGCGAAGTGTATTATATCAACGGAGAAACAAAAATAATGCAAATGGAGTGTCCTTAATGAGATGTTTAATGAACTGTAATGTGTGCAATACAAACACAGCTTGCACAGGGTTAATGTATTGTGAATGATTATGATGTTGGAAAAACCAGTAATAGGATTTACATACACAAAACGTTACAAGAACAAAATTTCGGTAATGAATTATTTTTTTTTTTTTTTTTCGAAAAAATTTCTTACTAAGGAATGGACCACTCAAAACTCTTGTATTTTATACACCAAAGTAAGCAAATTACGGTTATACAACGGAATCAGCGAATGGTATAAGTGGTTTGGCAACGATACTGATCCAAATATTATATGGATGTATAACGTACAATGTGATGGAACAGAATCTAGTCTCGAGGTTTGCCCATTTGCTGGATGGGGAGTCGGTCGAGATTGTGATAACCAGTACATGGGACCTGCTTACGGTTTCTGCTATAATGAAGGTATAAGTGGCACATACATCTACATGAAATATTGTCTCAGTTACATATACACTGACTATTCAGATGAAGAGACGATTCATCTAGCAAAACACATTAACAAAAAAAACGTTTTGACCGAGATTGTGGTTGAATTATTGGCGAAGTTTTTAAAACAAATAAACTAAATTAATAAAAAATGAATTGCTTTAATGAGAGTGATGATTTTAGCAACATATATACTTTGAAAGAAATGTATATTGGTTACAACAATTTGAATTTCAAGGTCATACAATTAGTAGATATGGTTGTTTGTCTCAATTTAACGTCCTATTAACTAGCCAGGGTCATGTTAAAACGGCACCTCCTTAATATGTTTTGTTTTCATATATTAATAGACGTGGTACGTTGTTTGAATTACTGCAGTTTATTTGTGTTGTGTCTTCTTGAATGCGAGATAACTTCTAGCACTACACAATGTCAAAAATTTGTGTGTATTGTATCGTTAGTATGTTTGTTCGATTGATATAATGTCTTATCAAATCAGTTCGGGTCATTTAAGGGGGACAGCCAACGTGAATGCAATGTGTAGCGTGCCTGTGTAGTGTGTGGTGTGTGGTTCTTGGGAGAACTGCAGGTATATTTGTGCTTTGTCTTCTTGAAATATTGGAAATCTTGCCTTTTTATTGACGATATATCATTGAATGATGATGTAACCGGTTTGGGTGTGGTTCTCAGGTATACTTTCGAGGCACAAGAATACACACTTCGAATATTTCCAATCTCTCAATAATCAACGCTCCTCACCATGTCACGCATGCAAGCAGAAGACACGACGTACACGGAAGGCCAGTCCTAATATGAACGCTGACTGTTATTCGGGACCGTAAAATAAATATTGTTTATACCAAACAACCATATTATTAACTATTCACCTCTTACTGACGATTTCACACATGGCGGTTCGATTGGTGAACCGCAGTAGGATGATGGAATTTGGACACATTGAAGTTACAATACAGCAGTATTTGGGGTGGCTTCGGCATTTGGTAGTTGTTTTTTTTATGATGATAATGAGGCCACGGTTGTCTGCAGAATGCTTGGATACAGCTAATTAGGATGATTGTTAGCATTTGTAAGATATACAAAAGTTAATATAATTGGATATTTAATATGTAAGTAATATGTATGAGCACATAAATTAAAATTCCAGGTAAAGAGGAAAGGGACATATCGACTGTTTCGACTAAAGGTGACCGTTTTCAAAATAAAAAAAAAAATATATAAAAATATCAAGTTTCAGAACAGATCCGAAGTACATTGTATTATGTCTGTGTAGCTCAGATGGTCGAGACGTGACACCTTGTATCGGAGGTGTCAGTGTTCTAATTCCTACCAGATCTAACAACTGGTTTTTAGGTCACCTGACAACAGGTCATGGTGACCTATTGCGTCTTTTGTCCGTCGTCGTCCGTCGTGCGATCGTGCCCTCCTCCGTCGTGCGACGACCGTAAACATTTCCTTGTGAACGAGATAAACTTGAGTAAATATAAACCGAGCTTAATGAAAATTTCTAGTGTAGACTAGAACTGGAATGATATCCAACGAGGTAAAAATAAGCTTGATTCAACTGTAATTTACGGAGTTATTGCCTTTTGCACTAATAATTATTATTGGATCCCTTGTGAACGCGATACCTTGAGTAAATATGAACCCAATCTTAAGGAAACTTTGTATGTAGACTAACATTGGAAAGATATCGGACGATGTTGAAAATCAGCGTGATTCGATAGTAATTTACGGAGTTATTGCCCTTCGCACTTATAATTATTATTGGACTTTGTGAACGCGATAACTTGAGTAAATATAAACCGATCTTAATGAAACTTTGTATGTAGACTAACATTGGAAAGATGTGGCGAAAATAGGCCTTACCCTCTATGTCATGTGTAACACATTGTGCTTCACTGTACGTGTGTTGTTATTGTTAGGCAGACACTTCATTGGTCGGGGCAGTTATACAGTGTAAGCGTTTCGGTGACGTTTTAATGTAGAGAACACCTCTTGTACGTTAGTTAAACCCGAGGGAGTTCCGATATAATTGAAGTGATGATTGCCGCTACGGGCGCTGCTTCTCGCAGTAGAAAAGGGAATTGTTCACCTTTTGTGATTCTGAACTTTGAGCTGTTAACATCGACAAGGTAGTAGTTTTTGGCACTGAAAGATGAGAAATGGCTGAATAAGGTCTTAGCGTTATGATCAGTGGTCATACCGAGCGACGGTAACCATTAGTTCTATATGTGTATATCTATTTAGGTTAGAGCTTTGCAGCGTCTTAGCTATATGTTGGGGGAGTGGGTACGCACATATCATCGTACGAGGTCGCGAGTTACTCGCGACATCAGCAGCTCACGGGGGGTACCACGGTAGCTATGGTAGGGTCTTGAACACTCGCGACGTAGGTAGTGCGGATGGGCGGCGTGAGAAGGGCTGGCCTATGTAAACAGGCTAGCTGTGTTAGTGTTGGCGTGGACGACGCTCGCGTTCAGCGGGGTTACGAGCTTACAGTGTGTGTCGGTGTACACGTTTAACGGCAGGCAGTTCGTATATATTGTACGCTGTGAAGCGCAGTGATCAGCACAGAATTGTGTTGCGCTGTATTGCTATAGGAGTTGTCTCCCTTTATCTAGGTTATTGTAGTACAGAGAGGTATTCTGTAATTATTTCATGTATTGTACATAGAGCTTTGTATAGTGTTACTGGCAGTAACCATAATTGTTTGTATATATTGGCTGCTGTAGTGTAGTTAGTGATTCATAACAGGGACTCAAATATATCTAGGTAACAGCCCCCGTCCGGTACGTTACAATGATCTCGGACGAGTTCGAAAATCAGCTTAATTCGGTTGTAACTGTTAGAGTTATTGCCCTTTGCAATAATAATAATTGAACCTTATGAACACGATAACTTGAGTTTAATATGAAACCAGCTTTATGAAACTTTGTATGTTGACTAACAATGGAAATATCTCGGACTAGATAAAAAATGAGCTTGATTCAACAGTAATTTACGGAGGTATTGCCCTTTGCACTTATAATTATGATTGGAACTTGCGAATACGATAACTTGAGTAAATATGCACCCAGCTTAATTAAACTTTGTGTGTTGACTAACACTTGGACGAGTTTGAAAATCAGCTTGATTCGTTTGTAACTTTATTACAGAGTAATTGTCCTTTGCGATAATAATTATTGAACCTTGTGAACACGATAACGTGAGTTAATTTGCACCAGTCTTAATGAAATTGTATGTAGACCTATTGGATCTATGTTTCTAGTTCATGAACAAAAGACATCAGTTGGCCAGTAAATGACATAACTAATTTTTATCAAATAGCAGGTGACCGTTAAGGCCCATGGACATTTTGTCATATCAAATTAATAACATAAAAATAAAGATGATAAAAAATGAAAAAAACAGTCATATAATAAACGAAACACTTTTTGTGTCATGTCAACCCTGGTACAAGAAGACCCATAATACGTTATGTGACATTTTACCTGTAGGGTATTTTTAGCTCGAGCTGTGCGCGGCCTAGGTGGTGACAGGCGGAAAGTGTCCATACCTCTTCCTGATTCCATACAGCATGTACCATTTTAATAATAGAAATACATTCTGTACATGTTTACCCTGCAACTACTACTGTACCGAATATAATACATACATCAATTTATCACATAATCCGCCTGATATCCGTAGGTTTTGCTTGTGTTATATCTTTGCATATGTCACTAATTTTATATAGCTTGAAGAAAAAAATAAGAAAAAACAAATTACAGAGTCTTGAAACAAAGAATACGGCCAAATAGATATAGTGAAATGATACTCCAATAACATGATAGGTGACTGATCAGCCGTTTTTTATCGGACACTATTTTGCTGACAGTCTACTCTAATTCCCGAATCCTTATTTTTTATGTTCCTGTGGAGAAATTACATAGGGATATCAATGAATGGCTCCACAGGGGTCTGAGGGTGGGGATCAATAGGGAAAATGTAGCAAATTCTTTTCTGTATACACAGTTGTTCTGGTTCTATAAAATCCTTCTGTATAATTGAATAGATTAAGTTCTAATCTAAAGCGTTCAAGTTGGTAGCTTGTGTTCTTGGCCAGATAAGCGATACAAGCCTATGGGACCTCTTGTTGCGGATTGGAGGTACATTCCCATATATAATGACAATTGGTTCGGTGTTCTATTAGTTACACAGTTTGTTAGTGACTTAACACGGAAAAATATTAGGTTTTAAAGAAATGTGTATCGAGTGAGGCAAAGCTGACCCTTCTACAAGAATACATCCCGTTGAAGGACCCTTTTTATTAAATAAGTTCACAATGACTCAGAACTTTAACAATTTTACCTCAATAATGGCGCGGCCGCCATCTTGTTGACGTAAAGACGAAGAGCGATGTATATATATAAACGGTAAAAACCTGATAAGCTAATACGATTGTATCTTGGATATCATGTGACGTCATTTTAACCAAAGTGATACAAGACATAAAGGTCTAGATCTATATTTGAAGAATGAAATATTATATCAAACGTTTAGATGATTATTATTAGCCAAACTGTCCGAAGGCCAAGTGGGCTTATCTCGTGGTGCGACGTCCGGCGTCAACTTTTCTATTTAAACAACTTCTTCTCCAAAAGTTGGAGGCCTGGAGTCCTGAAATTTGGCCTGTGGCATGTTGGGATAAAGGACAACCAAGTTTGTTCAATTGAGTCGCCTTGACCTTCATACAAGGTCACAGAGGTCAAATAGGCTAAAATCTTTAAACAACTTCTTAATAACCAAGTGGTTTAGACAACTTTTATTACCTGGGTCATTTATATATATTCTTAATGACTCTCCTATGTCATATGTATGCACCACTATTACCAGATAGCAGGTGAGCTATTCGGGCCAATTGGGCTTCGTGTTAATGGCGTCTTTGTTTATATTGCACTATTTTCTCGAGCTATTTTCGGTGAAGGAACTAAATTATATTTCACATATGGCACACGAAAGACCGTCCTTAACAGGTCTTAACTTTTAGACGCTCACCCAAAGGATCAATCTACTAATTACATCCGTTACGTTTGGAATAATACACAAAGTTAACGTATTTTCACTGAAGGTAAATACCAGTTTTATGTGTTTCAGACACGCATTTCACGGTATGGATGATCCCAGTATGGGGATATAGGTGTGTGCAGGTAACGAAAGTAGTCTAGAAGAATGTCCAATCGATTCAAACTGACTACGGAAGTGTTCGTTTGGGTATAGCGACTGCTCTGTGCTACAATGATTCTCAAGGTTTGTGTACATAACAATGTTGATTGCCAACTGATCCGAAGGTTCATAATGGTCTATAGTCATGTAAACTGGTTTTACTTACGTTCCTTCAACACCGTATGCTACGACACAGGAACTAGGTAATAAAGAGAAAGTGAGAAAGTCCGGCTTTGAACAAAAGTGAGATAGTCGCTTTTATTTGCATTCTGAGATGTTTTTGGAGACTGAATTTTGGTACACGTAATTCTGAATATAACAGCCACACAATATTATAAAACTGGTTTTCGAGAAGTGTCTCAAAAAAAACCTGACACATGTAAAGATGCCACAACACCAAGGGAGGTACCGACGTAAATCGCTGATCGTTAGCACATATGCTTGAAAAGTAATTCCATCGTCCATAGATATATAATTGTGCAAAACCTTACTCTATAATAATACATAAGGATCGCCTTCATGCAATAATGGTAGCAGGCACAATTCTAACGTCCTACCTGCTGGGAAATCAAAGCATTCTTATTTTCCTCTGTTAAAACTGTTAGAACACGGGGACAAATGCAATTACATTTCCCCTGATAATTTGATAAAAAAACAGCGTTATAATAAGTGAAAAGAAATATACGATCAACTCCGTCGTTTTATTCAGAAAAAAACGTATTGATGAAAATTTCATTTGACAAACTTACTTTAATTATAGCAACTAAATAAGATTTCGAAGAAAATCTTTTCAAAAACGATGATGGCGTTGAAAAAGTAACGTCATTTTGAATGCGCATCATTTTCGGGCGGTTAACATTTTGGGCTGTCACTTGATGCTAAAACGTTGCTATGACCACGTTGATTTGTTTCCGATGTCCTAATGCTAACTCTAGTTCAATCAGAATGTACGATTATTACTTGCGGTATAATCATGACTATTGACAGCAAGTATTTTGATATTCCCAATATGTGTAAGAATTATTGCTGATGTCAGTTGTACAATTTTGAAACGGAATCTACAACTATTTATTGTTATTCATTAGTACATCACATGGCAGAATGCTGGATTCTGATTGGCTACATAGTTTGCGATATTAGGTGATGAAACCGATATTAATCAGATTACGTTTTTTATAGCTGATAACAATAATGAATCCGTGTACCTTGTGGACGCGGAAAATGGAACCTCTGGTGCCGTGGATGTGGTGTATGGGGGACAGAGGACAACAGTCTGCAGTGAAAACTGGGGAGATACGGAAGCGGACATCGTCTGCAGGATGCTTGGTTTCAGGTACAGATGAATCATTGGTTTGTTTGTTTAGCCTGAACCAAGAATTTTTTTTTTAGGATTGTTAGTATTGTATACAGATCTCTTACAACATGATATACAATTTTGTTTTATAAGTACCTACAAATGTTTTCAAAACTGGAGCCAATTAACGTCATATGAGCAACCAGGGTCATGCAAAGACGGCCTCCCATGTATGCGGTATTCTGCGTGTATGGTATGCGGTTGTGTGTTTTAGTAGACTGCGGTATATTTGTGTTGTGTCTTCTTGTATAGTGGAACTAACTGTTGCCCTTTTTATAGTGTTATATCACTGAAGCATGACACCGAAGACACCAAGCAACACACCTCACTCATTCACATTATACCGACAATAGATAAACCAGTAGTCCCACTCTTTTAAAATGCGACGTATAACTGAAATACATATTTTTGTTTTTATACGATCCGCCGTTAATCAAGTCCCCTGTCGTGCGATGGTTTAGTCACGTAAAATAACCTGGTAAAAGGACCAGTAACGATGCAGAAATCAATTACGAATAAGATCCATGTATATTTGCCATGTGATTGTTATCAGATCCTTTCGCAATATTTGTATATATCGTTGAAATGCATATGTGAATTGTTGTAGGTATAGTAAGCATCAATGCTTTATTTAACTGTGAAACAGAAACCATATTTAATTAACTATTTTTTCTTTCCATTTTGTTTTAGAGATGGAACGGCCATATATTTCCAAAGACACCCATGGGAATCCAAAGATGACTTGATATTAAAGATAAATGTGAAATGTTCAGGGTCGGAAACAAGTATTTATGAATGTTCATTTAGTAGAGCCTCGTATGATTGTCAAGGCCCATATCTAATGGAAAGAGGCGGAGTTTCCTGTACAGGGCCAACAGGTAATTTTAAATTAAATATTGAAATTAATCTATAAAGATGTAGTATGACCACTATCATGGTCAGAAATTGAGGATGAATTGGTTGTATGCCTCCTACTTGTTTATATGGTTATGTCTTAGATTATGACGAAAAATGCATTTAAGTTATTATAATATCAATCGACATATGGTTATGATAATAAGACTCATCTTCGTGTATTCTGTTCAGAATATATTCAGCCCATTATCACAAACATCAATACTCAATACTAGTCATTCACATATACACTTGTCAATTTTTGTTTGTATATATTTTGTCATGTTTTGTCACGTTTATAATGTATCATCTCTTCTGTTTTATTTATGTTCATTGTTTCTCCTTGTTGTCTTTGTTGAGAGAGAGGCATGTAGTTATCGTCTATTGCAACCGTAAATATAAAGCGACATCTAATCAAGTCATTGTAAGAATATAAGTTTGACACTTTGCTGTTTTATTTTTGTCTCCCTTTCAGATGATGCAAGGTCTTGGAATAACGTTTTTCTACAAACATTTTTTATGGCATAATTTGTTTTCATTTCAGTAGCGTTTATATATATATAGTCCGTCACCATTTCTTAAATGTTGTTATTTTTCAGCATGGGCGTTTGCCAAGTAAAGTCAGAAATGATGTAGATCTTGTCTCCGACAGAGATAGGGATAATTAAATAGTGGAGCTATTAATTAATTATTTTAAAACCTGTCTAGTCTGTATGTACTGTAACCAGACTAGAAACATCATTCGGAGAAAGGTAACCACTTTTGGATTGAAGGGTTGAGGTCAAATATTGGGGGCAATAAAGGTTACATCGATAAAAAACATCCATGACCTGTACTTATATTGTTTGACATAACAAGCTTGGAGAACGATAAATGTATTTCGGGCCTGCTTTTTATATAAGCTGAATGAGATAACATCAATACATTTGTGATGGCAGACTAGGTTTTCTATTCAGCTTTATTTGGCAAATCATCAATTCATTTGTGTTTTACATTCAAAATGTAACAGGAAAAACATCACTTTCTTTGGGTTTTTTTTCCGATGCTGTCTTCCCTCCGCTACATTGTTTATTTTAACTGTGTTAAAATCAACATAACGAATATCAATTAATGATTTGGCTGTTTAATATAATACAAATCCTGTTTTGTTTGACTTGTTTTCAAAGTGATTGGTTGGTGAAATATGCTCAATGTATTACATGTATTTATATCTAGGATAATATCATGAAGACTTTCTCCTGTAATGAATGTGTTTATTGTATGATTGCATTTTATTCTGAGAGGCTGCGATAAATTAATGTTTGTCTCCTTGTAATAATAAAACATACTTGACGTTGTTATAATGCTAGGAAGTAGCAGGTCACGTTAAACAGTGATCTATAATATTTACATAATTTTATGCTGTGATATCAATAGGTGATTTTGATTTGTTGAGATATAGGAAATATAATTGAGGTAAAACAAGTCAACCACAACACAGATGCGTATAATTATTCCAAATTTTGGGCCCCGAGTAGAACCACGTCCACGTCGTGGGGCTCGGTAACATACTAGAAGTATGGCAAAGTGTTCTACACATATATATATATATAGCGAATATACACTTTTCTGTAGTTTTTTGTTGTTTTGTTTTTATTTCATTCACATACTGTAAACATACTTATTTTCGTGGTAGTTTTATTTTCGCGCGGTATTTGAACTATTTTGAAGTGCTAAATCATGTACAACGGTACATGTAACTTTTGTAAGAAAGTGTATTTTTAATCAATGGATTTCGTGTTAATTGTACATTTGTTTCGCATTTGCTCTAAAGTCTGACTGTGCTAAGATAAGCACCTTTGTAGTGCATGAATTAATATATTCGAAAATGTTAAGTTATAAATGCCATAACTGAGCTAAAATTTTGACGTGCTATTTTTTTTCAAGTAATCTATTGAAAACCATCAGATTTGATGAATTTAAAAGCTGTAAAAACATGCAAATGAACTTACAAACACACGTATGATGCCGTATTAAAATTAGTAACAACTCAAAAAGCATACACTGTACGGCCAAACTAGAAACATACCTGCGTAAATCACTTTGAAATTACTTATAACAATGCAAAACTGTACACGTAAAAATAATTTGGCTTTATAGTAAGCCTGTATGGACTCATATCACTGCACTGGAAAAGTTGAAAAGGTAGTATTTCCAAAAGTCATTTTCAGCTCTTATTTGTACTTGTAAAATTAAACCAATTTGTATTATGTATTGAAATTCCTAGATGTTAGTATTTTGTGATGTTGACTCCAACAGGGGCTGATAAGTATAGGTGTTAGGGGATTAATTATTATCACATCAAGATTCGAGTTCTCAAGCATCATCAACGGATTCGTGACAGGTTACACGATAGCGTCATTTGATCGCAAAAATCGGCTCCACGAGTTGTATAACGATTTCACGCAGTTTGTTGTGGGAGATATATGATTTATTATTTTCTTAATTTGTTTCTTTGTTTGATTGATTTATTAACGCCCTATTAACAACTATGGTCATGTAAGGACGGCCTCCCATGTATGCGCTGGTTGCATGTATGTTGTGCGAGGTGTGTGTTTTGGGAGACTACGGTATATTCATGTTGTGTCTTCTTGTATAGTGGAACTTTTATAGTGCTATAACACTGAAGCATGCCGCCGTAGACACCAAGCAACACGCCCCACCCGGTCACATTATACTACCAACGGGCGAACCAGTCGGCCCACTCCCTGTATGCTGAACGCTAAGCAGGAGCAGAAACTACCACTTCTATAGACTTTGGTGTGTCTCGGCCAGGTGTGAACATAATAATTATTTTCTCGTTTTTGTCAGAAGTGGGTAGTAGCTTTTGTTGGTTCAATGGCTCGTGAGGTTCACGTTGTTATTGTGTTGATGTAGAGTTGAATGATGAAGAACTCCAATTTTTTGTCGACATTTTATTTCATCCTGTGATGCATATTTACATTTCAATATACAGCTCAACTAACAATATACGTGTAAGCATGGTTACAGAGTAATGCTGTGGTTGGCCCCAAAATGGGACCAGACACAGGGTGTGTCCGCTATCCGTCCCTCTGCTCTGTATGTATATATCTCCGTATGTATCACTGGCCAGTCCAATATATATACTATTCAGATATCGCATGCATGTATAAATGACAGGTATTACATGTAAGTACAACATAACATTATGACATTGACAGTTTAGGAAGTTATATTAGACTGACCGGTCTGACTGTTACATACATGTACGTTAGGCTTTGGGACATACATGTACATAGCAATATATCTTCCTGTTTAATTACGGTCTAGTTTTAGACAATGACAATATTTTTATGAATTTCTAAAATAAAACTGATAATGTTATACAGGGGACAGAACCCAGAGCCATCCTCACAGGGGCGAACATTCAACTCAAGGCCAAAAGTGAGGCGATGCCAAGGGAGGCATTAGGAAAGATAAAGTCAGTTAGGAAGAGGAGAAAAGATCAGATTCTAAATTTAGTCTCCTTTTACGATCATGCAATAGGGGCAGCAGGTACAATTCTAACGCCCTACCTGCTGTTTTTTTTCTTCATTTTGTGTAATTTTATATGTTATAAGTATATATTACAACGGTATAATGTGAATATGACCCAGAACGTGCAGTATATCTTGATATACAATATGTACACGTGCCGTGCAATATGCATGTACAATGTTTTACTGTAACAATGATACGCCTTATTAATGCCATATAGAGAGGTTATATGCATGAGGTGAGTGTGATTGTTCTGTGAGAATGTGGAAGTTTTCAAAATATATCATTACTTTGCAAATACGTTACCATTCTATTTGCTATAACAAAACAAAAGTGAATAATTCAATTGTTTAGCCTCATTAAAGTATTAACTAAACAAAAACAAAATAATACACACCATTTAATGTTATTTACTGATCTGGACGATTATAACTAATAAATCTCACAAAAATCACAAAGCCGACAATATCATATTCATTTATGATTTATATTGTATTTAAATTGTCTGTATACTACACTGTTTAAATATAACAGTTCCAGTTTCGGCGAATACAATGCATGTCTGTTATGTTCAAAAATATCAAAATGTTCGCCTTTATATATGAGTAATAGCGTCAGAATGTGTACCGTCTGTATTTTGTTCGTTATGAACCTGTAAAGGAATGCCGGCAGCTTCCATGTAAAAATATGTGTTTTTTTTGCATTTTCATGCAGCAATTGTGGTACATTTACAAGAGCACTGTTCCTAAACGAATACCTGTCCTTACACAGAAAGTAAATGACTTTGCTAAGAACAATGGGCACAATGTCCATCAAAGCATAACGTTGTCGAGTTTTACCTCCATACACAATGCACGTTTCGACACAGACATAACACAGATGGATGCTAATGTAACATAATGTAGCCGACATAACCAAACAGAATGTTTTGAACTTGGATTGATAGAACATCTCTTGTATACAATTATATTTGTATGTTTTATTCCAGTCCAGATCGCCCGTAGAAAGCGCGAGAAGCAAACACGGCCAGCCTAGCACGGATATAGTGGTGATGACACGAATTCGAGAGGTTGCGCATCTCACGTACCAATAAGGACAGAAAATGGATAATCGACATGATAACAGTTGTGACTGGTATCCCATCAAACTACAAACAAGTTATCATGTTGACTATAAGATACTTCATCTGTTTTGGTAGATTTCTACATTTGATCCATGTTACCAGGAAGAAAACATCTATTACTGAAATACAATTGAGTGTAAGTAAAACGGATAACCGAAATGGTGCAATCATGTTTGGGAATAAAGAGAATGGACTATAATCATCTGTTCGGCGACATCTAAGACTGATATAAATAGAGGTTACACAATGAGTGGTTGTTGAATATTGAATTTATTCCACACGAGTGAGTTATTTTTTAAAAGTTACAAAAGACACAAGTTTTAGCGAGTGTCTTTTGTAACTTTTAAAAAATAACTTACGAGTGTGGAATAAATTCAATATTCAACAACCACGAGTAGTGTGACCTGTTTCTACCACAATAATATTCGGTTTTAGCCGATAGAAATACGGCAGGGATACGGTAACATGTATTTACCGAAATATGCAAATAAGGTGTAGTAATATTTTCATCAGCAAAAAGACTCTAATTAGTATTTAAAAGTCATCGTTTGATAAAGAATCCGTTGATATCAAATTCTTCTAATTGGGAACATCTTTAGGGTAAAAAAATACTCATTTAACGTCTTATTGAGTTCAAATCTTCAAAATTGCTTCCAGAAAATAAAACTCAATGTCGGACTACATGTATACATGTAAAAGCATTCGCACGACACGGCATCGTCTATTTCCCGCCAGATAATCATCAAGCCATTACCGTCAAGATAAACGTTCATAAACGTTAAAACTACGAAACTCATCAGTAAAATTCTTGTCCGGCAAGATGTATAATTAGTAATAAAGGTCAATTTAACATGTATGAAAACGTCACGTATTATGACACAATGACCACGGCGCATACGCTTTCCAACAGCAGTTTTGGACGTCAAGCGGCCATCACAACATAGAATGACGTCAATTGATTATTGATGACGTTGACAATGATGACGTGACACTGGGAAAGAAGTAGTTCGGTCAAAGTTCACCGTGTCAGCCAATCAGAATGCGTACAGAGTTTATACCACGTGTGGTATAAACAAATTGTTAATCAACAGCTGCAGTGTTTATTCAATGTCATGAGAGTTGAATAACACCCCCTATTGTGGTAGAATTGAAGTTATTCCACTGCCTCATAGAATGTCATTTACATCTTTAAATATAAAGCCTTATCGGATTATGCCATTGATAACACTAGTCTTTGCATTTTTTTTAATAAGATAACAGTTATGAAAGTCGTCCGTGTTGTAGAGAATCCTTTTAACGTACTGTACCCGACTCCAACAGGGATTGATAAGTATAGGTGTGAGGCGATTAATTATTATCACATGAAGGTTCCAGTTCTGAGGCATCATCTACGTGACAGGTTATACGATATCTGGCATTTGTTCGCAAAATCCACGTGCTGTATAACGATTTCACGGGGTTTGTTGAGGGTTATTGTAGCTCACCTGCCCGAGAGCAAGTGAGGTTTTGCCGTGGTGCGGTGTCCATCGTCCGTAAGTCCGGAGTCAATATTTCAATTTAAACAACTCCTTCTCCAATTGTTGTAGACTTCGACTGATAGCATGCCGGGATGAAGGCCTAATAAAATTTATTAAAGTGAATGGTGTTGACATTCATGCAAGATCACAGTGATCAAAAAGATTGAAATATTAAAACAATTTGTTAATACCCATGAGGCCTAAAAACATCTCCGCACATGTAATTAAGTAAAGCAGGTACAAGTATGATGATAGCATATATTACAAATTGTCAACGAGCATGCCTGTCTCATTCATTACCACGCAAGAACCAAGTACACTCCACTTTCCACGAATACATTGGGCGCTTAAAATGAGTGGCTATATAGGTATATAACCAGAAAAAAAAATTCATATTAAAGCAGGTACAAGTATGATGATAGCAGATATTACAAATTGTCAACGAGCATGCCTGTCTCATTCATTACCACGCAAGAACCAAGTACTCCACTTTCCACGAATACATTGGCGCTTAAAATGAGTGGCACCTTCATTTATTTTTTTTACCAAAGAATATTTCCATTTCTATATAGGTATATGAAGCTCCAGATAAGAAAATGACATCATGAATTCTCTGAGTTCTTATCACCTTGATTTTTGTTCAGGATTGTTATTTTTAGTTTGTGTTGAAAAATAAAAATTCTTTATCAGATATAAATAACAATGTCCATATTGAATAGCGTTCAATTTTGGTTGTGGTACGATTTATTATGATGAAATGGTGTAGTAGCACAGGCAGAAAATAAACATACATATATTGACCAAGGAAAGGCAAAGAGATATTAGTTTTGAAATTATATCATTACTTTACAAAATCGTTACCATTCTATTTGATATAACAAAACAAAAGTGAAGAATTCAATTGTTTAGCCTCATTAAAGTATTCAATAGACAAAAACAAAATAATACACACCATTCAATGTTATTTACTGATCTGGACGATTATAACTAACATACCTCACAAAAACGGACAATATCATATTCATTTATAATTGTTGTATTGAAATCATCTGTATATTACACTGTACAATAACAGTTCCAGTTTCGGCAAATACAATGCATGTCTGTTATGTACAAAAATATTAAAATGTTCGCCTTTATATATGAGTAATGGCGTCAGAATGTGTACCGTCTATGTTTTGTTCGTTATGAACCTGTAAAGGAATGCCGGCCGCTTCCATGTAAATATGTGTTCTTGTTTGTTTTGCTTTCATGCGCATTGTGGGTAAACAGCAGCAAAATGTGATGATAAATTGCACTCTGCACTCTTTGAATCTGTAAAATAATAATAACGGTAAAATAATCCCGTAAACGAACTGACCACCGATTCCTCTTGTCCTTACACAGAGCGTAAATATTTCCAAACCTGACTTTGAGTCCGTAGTTTGTAGAACAATGGATGCCACCAGTACCATGAGTTCCATCAAAGACATAAACACGGTGGTGATTAGTACATTTACAAGAGCACTGTTCCTATACCTGCCTAAATGGCTAAGAGGCACAATGGCACGTTGTCGAGTTTTCCTCCATACCATAACACAGAAGATGGATGCTAATGTAACATATGTAGCCGACATAACCAAACAGAATGTTTTGAACTTGGATTGATAGAACATCTCTTGTATACAATTATATTTGTATGTTTTATTCCAGTCCAGATCGCCCGTAGAAAGCGCGAGAAGCAAACACGGCCAGCCTAGCACGGATATAGTGGTGATGACACGAATTCGAGAGGTTGCGCATCTCACGTACCAATAAGGACAGAAAATAGATAGGAACTGGTCAATAAGTAAAAGAATGATGATGAATTCCATGATGCTAGTTTTAAACGCCCGGTAGATCAATTCATACATACAGTCTTTGTATATCGACATGATAACAGTGGTGACTGGTCCCATCAAACTACAAACAGTTATCATGTTGACTATAAGATACTTCATCTGTTTTGGTAGATTTCTACATTTGATCCATGTTACCAGGAAGAAAACATCTATTACTGAAATACAATTGAGTGTAAGTAAAACGGATAACCGAAATGGTGCAATCATGTTTGGCAATAAAGAGAACTGACCATAATCATCTGTTCGTCGACAGTTAAGAATGATGTAATTGAAGTTATTTCACTGCCTCACAAAATGTCATCATCATCTTGAAATATAAATCCTTATTCATTTTCACTGGTCTTTTGATATGTTTTCTAATAAAAAAGCAGTTATAAAAGTCTTCCATGTGGTAGAGAATCTTTTAACGTACTGTATCCAACTTCAGCAGGGACTTATAAGTATAGGTGTGATGAGATTAATTATTATCACATCAAGGTTCCAGTTCTGAAGCATCATCTACGTGACAAGTTATACGATATCTGTGAAGTGATTTCAAAATCCTCTCCATGTGCGGTACAACAACTTCACGGGGTTTGTTGAGGGCTATTTTAGCTCACCTACCAAGAACAAGTGAAATTATGCCGTGGTGCGGCGTCCATCGTCCGTATGTCCGGTGTCAACATTTCAATTTAAACAACTTCTTCTCCAAATGTTGTTAAAAGTTATTGGTTTGGCTTATAACATGCTGGGAATAAGGGCTACAAAGTTCATATGAATGGCAATAACATTCTCTCAAGATCACAGAGGTCAAAAAGGTTAAAATAGTTAAACGACTTCTTGTTAATAACCAAGAGGCCTAAAACATCTTCGTACATGTAGTTTAGTAAGGCAGGTACACAGGCAATATGTCTTCAGGTCAATTTGACCCGAACAAATCTTAACCTGAAATTGACACTTGATATTGAGGTCATTTTTTACACGAAGAATTTTTTCAGGTCAATTTCAGGTAAATTTCACCTGAATTTTTTGTCATGTGAAATTCAAATAAATTGCAGGTGAAAATGACAAGAAAAAAGCTTCACGTCAATTTCACTTGAAAATTGCATGTGAACTTGAAATCAATAGCAAGTCAAATGACCTGAAAAATCTTCAGGAATTAGCTATAGGGATCTGTGTTGTAGTTGACTTGTTTTACCTCAATCATATTTCATATTGTAACTGTGGTACGAGCGACGAAGCCTTACTCGAAAAAGACAACACATTGATGCATTATATACAATATATACAAGTTTATTTACACCATATATACATAGAACTATATAATAGAATCAATATACATATACATTCACTCACTCTTTCATTCACCACACGCCACTAGAAAGTCACTGAGATTCTCCTGTCCTCTTCTTAATCACAAACACTCCTCTGGTCGATGATATGTCCATCCAATTCCAGCTATGAGTTACATCTAGCGTAAACCATGGTAAACACATTAGTGTCACGTAGAAATTCACATACCCACCATAAAGTTTCAAAATATATCCATCAATCATAGACCGTGGACTCAAAACGTAAGTTGTCTCACTCTGAAGTTACTGCACCGCTGAGTGCCTTGGGACCTGTTGTACCGCCACTGTAGCAACAAATATATGACTCTGTCATAGTCAAGTCTGATGTGTTGGCTGGTCTGTAATCCCATTCCATGGATAAAAAGCTGGTAAATACAGAAAACAGGAAAGAATACGTTGAAATCTGCCTATTTTCATATGCATATAATGTCTCTGCAGGTATGTCAAACCTATCAATTACTGCTCACATACGCTTCCATACATTTATTATAACAATATATACCGAGCCTGTATATACTGTCTATGGACCACCATACATATACTCATAGTAAACACATACGCTTATATATACGACAAATTACTCTCTAATAACAGGTTCTACAAAACTATTACATACTAAATATATTGCTTAATCCAACATATAACGTATAAATGCATCTATCTACTATTTAAACACTTATTTACGAGATTACATATAAATGGAACGTAAACAACTCAGTCACGCACGAGTGGACCGCAACGCCTATGAATGCTTGACCGGTCTCCATCAGGTAAACTATACATTCCAAACGGACACAATACAAAATGGTATCGCGTAATAATATTACAAGGGTAAACACTTACCACAGTCAGCTTTCTGTGCTCCAAATATTGGTCGGCCTATACAATCCTACATCTAGACACAATCCAAACTGTGTATGTCTTGCCGCCATGTTCATGTGTGTCTCTACCCGGTACCTCTCGGGTCTCTGTGGCAGGAGTGATTAATTTATGTATATAACTGGTTATTATTTTGTTATTAATATTTCGTCTGCTGTCATATTGTTTACGACATACGGGTACCAGGACAGTACCACTTTTTGTTATAATGCAGCGGCGTAAACCATTCAAGTTACCGATACAGGTATAAAAGACCGTGTTTTAGCCTGTATCGGTCACTTTGGCACTGAGACAAGGTATTGTCGGCCGGGTCACTTCCTAGGTAGCTATAGCTGGATATAAGGCCTTGTAGCCATGTAGTATTAAAGTATAAAAGTATGTTCTAGAGTTTAAATGAATTTATGATATCTAGCGGGAAGGACGGGTGGCTTTTATTAACACTGTAAATTGTTTCGTTGCCTCAAAATATTTGTTTGGATATAGATCTGTTGAATTATAATAAAATTATTGAATTTGTATTTCGGTTTTAGTCGTATTTGTATGATAAGTAAACAAACACGGAACCTCAGATCCATAAAAGAACCGTGGACGAAACATTACTACATACGCCGTCCTATTACATCTCTTCTCCCATATTTACCTGATAGTGAGTTTCGCATTATAGGTCGCACAACACAACATTACTACCACAATATACTCCATCCATACAGAACAACACGAAACATGTATTACAGCATTTATTTCATTATACGAGCGTGACACATATATCAAAAAATATCAGATACGTTATATCACAGTATATGTAAAATGTTAATATTCTAGAGCACTGTTTCACTTCTTCTTCATCTCTCTTTGTGTGTATCTACTGCTTTATGATCTCTTATTCCTATAACTTACTATAGCAACGAAGTATTTATGAAAACTACTCAAACCGCTTAATCCGTTAACTCCAGGTACCTGCATTATCCAATAGAGCGTGACAATGATTTCGGTGAGTAAACAATGCGACACCATACGACGTGTATGTTAATATATTTAGTCAGATAGCAACGATTTTCATATACAAACGAACAACGAAAATTTCACCAAACGAAAACATTTATAGACATAAAAGAACGATATTTTACCCCAACAAAGTTGTTTTATCAGCTCTCTTGTATTGCATGATGGTAAAAGGCGACTAAATAAAGGATCTTTTCTTTTCTCTATTTCGAACGTCTTCCTTGCCACCGCCTCACGTTTAGCCTTCTGTTGAGTGCTCGCCTAGGTTAGGAAGGCTCTGGGTTCTTTCCCCTGGCTGAGACACACCAACAAAAGGGCAAAGGTGAGGCGGTGCGAAGGGAGATGTTAGGAAAAGAAAGTTCAATAGAAAGAAGGCAATATATTCAATTCTAACGCCCTACCATGGGCAGCAATGATCCCTGCTAAAAGAAATAAACGATTAAAATGGGATAGTTTCAGTTTTCGAGTGCAATTTCATTTACAGTTTTAAAATGCTCTTAATTAATGTTTTGATTGATTTCATGAACATTTTCCTGAGATATAGGGCAGTTCTATATTTGACAAACACTGATCTCACTCAAAAGAAATCCACTTTGCTAAAACTTACGAATATCCCAGCATCCTGCGCATTCTGCATACAACGTTTGCGTCATTGTTAATCCAGTCTTCGTCACAGACTTCTGACATCAATACATCTTAATAGTGATATCGGTCAGGACTAATTCGAGCATATGATTTTTTTATCACATAATCCGCCTGAAATACAGTGATTTCGTCCGTGTAATATTTTTGAGAATGTCACTAGTGTGATATGACCTGGAGCGATTTTCTTTGGCTGGAAATTCATTGTGACGTTAGAGAGAAACAAAAAATGACGTCAGGAAAAATGACGTGACGCCAGGATTACGAGGACGGCGACTGGATTCTTGGAATACATTTGACGTGAAACTCTTTGTTATTATGTATTTGTAGTTATGTGTTAAAAAGTATCTAAAATTTGTGTTCATTTCATATGGTATTTTATGAAACTCGTCTCGAAACTTTAAGTTTTACTCGCCAAGGCTCGCAAAAAAAAACCTTCTTAGACTCGTTTCATAAAACTCATGTAAGATTCAATAGTGTCATAAATGGACCCAAATTGACACACAATATCTGAACCTGTCCAATGTAGCAAAATAAACAAAAAGTTTGCAAGTGATCAATTTTACCTTTGAATCATTAAGAGTACTTGATTCTTTCACATTGAAATGATATATCAGGCTTACAATTTTGATAACAAATCATTCTCAAAACTACATTTTCCTAAGCATTGATTACCTCTCCAGTATATTATTTGAATCCAGTAAATCTGTAAGTTGAGAAAAGATTTGATGATTTTTTTTTTCATTTGGACCCTTCCTGGTCGCCCCTACCTTAACCCATATCAGTCGACATTTGCATGTGAAGAATGTACATGTACAGTTAACTTCTCTGAAATTCTACATGTTTGTGTAGTTGATTAATTAACGTCCTATTAACAGCCACGCTCATGTAAGGACGGCCTCCGATGTGTACGGTGTGATTAAAGTGCACGGTGCCTGTTTTAGGAAACTGTGATACATTTGTATTCAAAATTAACACGTGTAGAATGTACTATATTGTACAGAATGCCCATTCTGCAATAGGGGCTGCAGGTACAATTCTACTACCCTACATATAGAGTTTTTTTCTGATGCATTTTTAAAGGTTTTCTTAAATGTAAAGAATATTCGTGAAACTAAGCCCCCTTTTTAAATTAAAAATGTTTCGTGACAACAGTCTTAGTGACAAGTCCGTGTTGGTGTCTAGTGTCGGTACTCCGTGTCAGGCTAAATGAAATATGTACCTGTGGCAATCGTTACCGTAATGTATATATGTAATTAAGTTTTAATCTGCAGTTGATTTCCATTACAGTCAATAGAAAGCAGACTCTGACTTCCTGGTAGATAATACAGTCATTTCAGATATAATACCAATACGTACCTCTCAAAGGCGGACACCGAGCAAACGCTTTAGGATGTACAAGAACCGTGACGTTGGGTAACAGCTGAATTTCCTTCGATAAACACCTGCACAACATATGATACTCTACCGGTGCGAGGACTATTGTCTATCCTTTTGGACTCTCAAAATTGAGAATATCAACACATCTAAATTTCAACCCATGATAATTCCCCTTTGGTTTCTATATTGTTACTGTACTATTCAACACCTCATAATTTAAACCCGAGCCTTGTATATCTTGTTATGATAATTTGTTTTTTTTAAAGCCCACGATAGTCAACATACTCCAAATCTTCGTAATGTACAGTGTATACCAAAGTTTTGCTTTATCAGGCAATATTTACATTTCTGGCAAAACAGAAGACTTTGAATGAAAATTGAATACGGGAAAAAAGAGAATAATTTATATTATTTTCACATCCAAGCTAGTCGCCTGTGACTTTTGTCGTTTTCTGCACTGCAGAAAGTCAATCGTAAAAGGCGTGTAAATCCTTTAGGATCTTTTCTCACCTTCGTAACTAAGTAAGTTTCCTCTTTCTAATGTATTTTTTAAATTGCCTCAATTTTGTCCTTTATGAATGGAAGAATTCAATATAATATAGTAAGTCAAACCGATCTGTTCCCAACAAGCGACATGTAAACCAAAAAGCCAAAAACTGCATTTATTAAATGAAAGATTATGATCACACCAAAATTTGGGAAAAATTAACATTATCCTATGATACATAATTAAAAACAAAATTGAAATAATACGTATCTGCAATAAATGCAAATGTAGCAAAATCTTTAACATACATGGCACATATCAAATGAATGATGACAGTACAATGTATATCAGGATAACAATCACCATTGGTATATACGACGCCATCACTCTGTACTCGCAGTGTCCTCTCGGTCTTCCTGTCCCTGATATATAGAGGATATTCTTTGTTTCTTGAATACCAGTAATATTTCATCGAGTGAGGTGGAAACTTTGATATTTTTCACGAGTGCGTAGCTAGAGTGAAAAAGAGGCCAAAAGGTCATATATATCTCTCTCTCCTGGATTTTTTAAAGAATAATTATCACAAAAACTCTTACAATCAGAAATAGCTAAATTGACCTGACGAATCGTTTAATTATGAACCTCAACCATATAATGGTGTTATCAATATTGCATGAGCATTAGTCAATGGAGTCAGAGAAGAAGTCGTTTATATGAAAATAGCTGCTGTGATCCCATTTGGCCCCGGACGCCCA
Organism: Argopecten irradians; assembly: GCF_041381155.1. NCBI lineage: Eukaryota > Metazoa > Mollusca > Bivalvia > Pectinida > Pectinidae > Argopecten > Argopecten irradians. The sequence continues at coordinate 27,001,972 of NC_091149.1, forward strand.
TCAGCCCCCTGTCAGACCCTTCATTTGATGAAAACATCGCTTACATTTGTACCATAAAACCTTAAATTTCACTTCGAAAAATGTAATAGACAATAGACAATGTTTCTTTAACTAATCAAGGTCCCGCACAGGGCATTTACATACAAACCATTTATGATTACATAAAGTAGACATCATACAGGACAATTTTTAAAATGAAAACGCAGTTATGACTAGAGATTCATGACTAGATAACTATAAAGGTTATATAATAGTAGATATACAACCAACAGTAGATAGATAGTTAAAATGTATACAATTTGACAGTTAGATTCCTAACTGTTAACGACAACGAGAAGTGGCTGTGTCGTTTCAGTGGGAAATTGAGTTATATAATTACCAGGAAGGTTCTGTGAAATAAAATCAGACAGAGGCAATAGGATATTCATATTTTCGTTGTTCATGAGCCATATAAATTGGTTAAGTGGATCTAAGTGTAAAAAATTTGGACATACGTCATGGCATACATTGATTAATTTCTGACGTTGTGCTCTATATTTATCACAGGCAAATCAAAATTGGACTTCGTCCTCTATGTGTCCGTCATTACAATTTTTTACAATGCCTTTCGTTCCGAGGTATCTTTAAATAACGTTCAGCTTCTATCATCAGTCTATGCGCTGAAATGCGAATTACCATTAAAATCACAAACTGACATTGCAACATAGAGTCCATGAGCGATGCCATTACTACACCTGTACAGGTCATATATCAGTTCAGAAACGTGCAGACATGCAATGTATCGTGTATGGAATAAAAAATATATGCAACAACATATCCAAGCCATTTCACTCCAGTAAATAAACAAAATAGTAGATTTTTACTTCCTGTTAGTTAATACATTCGTTCTAAACAACATGTACCCGTGATTTTAAACTTTTAAAACATATTATTACCTGCAGTTTTAAATAGGAGATCCACGTATGCATTCCTTCGAGATTAATTATTGTATTGACTACTTTTAACAATAAAAAGAATGCATATTGCTTTACAACGAATTCACTAAAACGTCGAACTGATTCTGACTATTGTATCCGGTAAATAAACAAAATAAAACTGGAAAGCGTCTAGAGATAGAACTTATGACTAATTTGTTAGTGTAAAATACTGCCCATGTAATATGTAAATATGCTAGATATGCATGTAAAATCTACATAGCTCCTACATTAAAGTATCCTTTGTTCGTGTCACCTTTGTGCCTGCGTAGTATTTCCTTGTGTTAGAGGACATGACCCGACTGGACGTAGGAATGTACATTTCCTTAATCAAACAAACAAAATATTAGTAATCTTAATGTGATTTTCTGCTTACGTATGTTTCCATCTAAACATGCATAAGGCATAAAAGCAAGAATTTTACAGACTTTTTTGGCTGTTAATAGGACGTTAATAAATCAAACAAACAAGCAAACAAATCTAACGCTACCATATGCATTTTAAAACCATATTTCTGGTGGATATTGAAGAGCTGAAATTAATTAACTGGGTATAAGGATCTATGGACATCAATAATCAAATCTGAACAAGGGTTCAATTCTTTAGAAGAAAACCGAATATATTTACTAAAATGATCACATTTGCGACAGATTCTATAATTGCATGGATTTACATTGAACTTTCAATCGCAATATCTCTTTTTACTAATCTTTGTAGTAAGGTTTAAATGGGTTCTATAGTGATGTGTATTTATGTGTTTTCTCATGTTTATGGCAGATTTGGGCAATAATTTTATAGGATATGTATTTTGTGATCACAACGATAAGGGATCATTTTAGAATGAACCTTTGTATTATGATCCTTCGATTTTTAGGAAATATTTTAATATATCTTTGTTAATAGCCCCTCAAGAATTGTCAAATACTTTAAAATGACCTACACATTTTGTAGTTAAAATGGTCCTTGCAGCATTCTCAATATACCAAGCACAACGCACTTTCTTTTGTGATAAACAATGAGGAAATCAGGACAACACATCTATACAGGAAAGCCTATCTAAACCCAAAAATGTAATGACAAAAATGGGCTTTGTAGCAAAGTGGTTCCAACAAAGGCTCAAATAGTGTAAAATTGACCATTTTATTTGGACCATAACACAATTGGTATTATTAAGCACGTTGCCGTTATACAGAGATTAACAGGAATGCTTTACTCTAATTACAAATAGCATTTGTTTGCAATTTTGTGAACATATTTAATGTTTGTCATTCTTCACACGTCATAGACAAAGGGTGATTATTGGAGTAAATAAGGATTGGTAAAGGGGACAGCTAGGGTCAATTTGTGTTAACAACTTTATTTATGTATATCTTTAATAATAGGAATATTAATGGCAACATGTGATCAAAGGGGATAGCTGTTAAATATAAACAGACTGGGACCCAAATACTGGCCTAAAGGGAATGAAGGGGTAGGCAAATTGAGACACTGATAATGAAGGTTAGGATTGGTATTTATGTTGTTTAATTGTTTGGTCCATGTCCCTTGTTTATTAGACACCATACATGTATAATGTATAGCCCTATTCCAGTTACGGCAATGAGCACCAATATTGTAATATAGCTTGGCCTCAATAAAGAAAATCATTGGATACCTGCATTTTCTTTCCTCTCGAGCCTGGGATATATTATACATGTGGCGGGTTCGTCGCTACGATCTGATTCTCCTTTTTTAACCGACAGGAAGCACTGAAAAGAAAATCGTAATTGATTACGAGAGTTGTTTATCACCAGAACCAGCCTGTATCAAGGGTATATATCGGGGACAATCAGACCGTGACAGGCAGACCGAGAGAGGACACAGCGAGTACAGGATGATGGCGTCGTATATACCTAGAGTGTTTGTCCTCCTGATATATTGGCATCATTCGACAGGTAAAGTTTTTTTTTCGTGTTAGTTTTGTTACAATTTTATGTTTTAACTTTCGTGTTTCCTGCACGTTTACTTTTCCTTTTTTTCTTTTCTATTTTTTTCGTTTAAAAATGTTACACCGCTGGCGAATAGTATTTTTCTTTATCAAAAACAGGAGCAGACAAATAAGTATTTTTCTTTTGTTACAAAGATACTTACTTCACACCATTCTACCATCATCGAAAAGTTAAAGCTCATTATCTTACTTCAAGATAAAAACATTTTTGTATAGTTTTATCCCGAAAAACATCTATGGTACTATACCATATTTGGAATGCAGTTATGATTGAGCTTTGTGTGTTTGTTTGATTCAATCAACATCCTGTAACAGCCAGGACCACGTATGCGGTGTGTTGCGTGTATATAGTGCGTGTTTCGTGTTTTTGGAGACTGCGGCATATGCATGCTGTGAGGAAGGCTCTGGGTTCTGTCCCTGGCCGAGACACACAAAGTCTATAAAATTGGTAGTTTCTGCTCCTGCTTAGCGCTCAGCAAACGGGGAGTTGGACGACTGGTTCGCCCGTTGTCAGTATAATGTGACCGGGTGGGGGGTGTTGCTTGGTGTCTTCGGCGGCATGCTTCAGTGATATAGCACTATAAAAAGGGCAATAGTTCCACTATACAAGAAGACACAACATGAATATACCGCAGTCTCCCGAAACACACACCTCGCACAACATACACACAACACACCGCATACCTGGGAGGCCGTCCTTACATGACCATAGCTGTTAATAGGACGTTAATTAAAGAACCGAACCAAAGCATGTTGTGTCTTCTTGTATAGTGGAACGGCTGCCCTTTTTATAGTGCTATATCACTGAAGCATGCCGCCAAAGACACCAAGCAACACAGCCCACCCGGTCACATTATATTGACACCGGGCGAACCAGTCGTTCTACTCCCAGCATGCTGAGCGCTAAGTTGGAGTAGAGACTACAACATTGGTGTGGTTCGGCCAGGGGACAGAACCCAGATCCTACTATGGTATTATGAGACGTTAGTAAAAATGAAGGTAATTAGGAAGAAGAGGAAACATAAGTTCCTAGAATCCACCAAAAACAAAGTTATTTTTGTGTGTGTTAGTTTGACATACATTTACATGAGGAAAATGCACCAATTATTATTCAAATTTGTATGCTTTGTTGGCGGTGGAGCATCTTTAACTATAAGCCCTAGGAGAATGTGACCGAGTAGGTGTGTTGTCTGGTGTCTTCGGAGGCATACTTCAGTAATAAAGCTCCAGAATACAAGAAGACACTACACGAAAATATCACAATCTCCTACAACACACAGCACACACTACAAACACGCTTTGCATTGCATACATTGAATTCCTTGAAGTTAAGGAACGTTCGTGAAACTGGACCCTGGAGTGTGACCCATACTATACGCGATATGCATGTATTGTTAAAGTGGTCAACATTCGATCTTTTGTTCCTAGACAATCTCTATTACCTTTTTATATCACAGAGAAGTCTTCCTAAAATCAGATTTCGCTTTGCTGCTAGTTGTGAATAGTCATTTTACGCCAAATACAGAAAACAAGAAACCCAGACGGCCTGTATGTATGTCAACTTATGATCTGAATACAGGTTCATTTAGTTTTGCCAGAAGTAATTCATATTTTTACCTCTAATTTGCCTATTGTGTCCCACTATATCTGCTCTAGAAGGTCAGAGCCAAAATGTATGCACACTCTGTTTTCCTTTCCCAACAATGTTTTTGAATGGACTTTTTTTATATATTTTTAAATTTTTGAAATCATTTTCATATTTACAAACAATACAGACAAAGACAATTAATTTAGCATTATAAATACAAAAACAAAAGTATTTCATTTGTATCAATTTTACATGACATTCACATTTATACCTGTACACACACAAACACACACATACATATATACATACACACACCCTCACACAAACACACCCTCACACATATACCAAAGAGTTTACTTAAATTATTATATACATTCAAATATATATATGTATATTCACATACACCCACATTCGTTCAGACATACATGACATTTATAAGAGGTTAAGAAGATAGGTTAGAGAGGATATAGTTGTATAGGAGGATAGAGTCGAAATGTGGAATATATGTATTTTTTATCTAATGGTAGATAATTTGTTGTAAAAGTAATACCGGTAAGTTGTCAGGATTTAAATTAATTATCCTTGGTTCTTATTTTTTTTCGTTATTTAAAACAGTTCATATATCAAATTGTATAAACGGTGTCCACTTACTCTTTTACACTTTACTTTTTATAAATTTTGCTTTCAAAAAATCATTTTGACCATTTGATATGTGTCTGTGGATATTATAATATTCTTTTATATTTTTTGCCAATGTGTTTATATTTAAGGTTTTATGAAAACATCTTGTTCTGTAAATGTATTGTTTAATGATTAAAAGTATAACATTATCAACTGGTGCATTAATGTTGCTAGTTGTAAGACCAAGAAGAAAAGATTGTTTGTTAATTGAAAAAGGAATATAAAGAACATCTAAAAGAGTTTCAAAGTTTTGCAATTTTTAATGAACTTGGTTACAATCCATACAGAATTCTTTGAGTAGAAGTGATTTAAAGGATTTACCTCTATTTCCCCTATTGGGCTCGCCCATCCTGCCCCAGAGAGTTCAGAACCAAAATTTACACAAACTCTGCTCCCCTTTCTGGCAAAATTTGGTTACAATCAAAGCAAAACTCTACGACTAGTAGCGATTTAAAGGAGTTGCCTCTATTTCCGGCATTGGGCCCCGCCCCTCCTGCCCTGAGGCCAGAGCCAAAATGTATTCAAAGTCTTGTTTCCCTTCCCCAAATGATATTTCTCTTTAAATTTGGGTACAATCCATGCAGAACTGTATGTTTAGTAGCGATTTAAAGGATATACCTCTTATTTCCCCTTTTGGGCACCGCCCCTTCCGCCCTCGGGGTCAGATCCAAAATTTATATAAACTCTGTTTCCATTCCCCAAGGATATTTCTAACCAAATTCGGTTACTAAATTCCATGTAGAACTCTTTGACTTGTTGCGATCTAAAGGAAACGTTGACGGTCGGACGAACGGACGACGGACTCCGCGCCATGACATAAGTTTAAGGTGAGCTAAAAACCTAGTCATGTTGGGTTTTGGTGTGAGACGGATTCAAATAATCTTTATGATTAAAAGTTCAAATTGATAGGTTATCTTTCACTTTATTTGGGGGCCATATTGACTTATAAAATCACATGCTCACATTAGTCATGACCATGATAGTATTTCCAGGTTTTTGTTACAATCTGTATCAGATCTCATGTGACCATTACCGCCTGTTGACATCTTGTATAGCATGTCCTAACGTCTTGTCTAAAACTTGTGACACGGTTTAACATGAATATACACTAATTAAACAATTAACTAATATGGATATTTTTCATAGATCATGTGATTTTAAATAAAATTATGTATCTGGGCGTTTGTCTCAACAGCTACATCAACAACGACTGAGTCTTCTTTTGCAATCCGCCTAGAGAATGGTCTGTATAACCACAGTGGACGGGTAGGGGTGTACCATGATGGTCAATGGGGCGGGGTCTGTGACGTAGGCTGGAGTTACAACGAAGCAAATGTTGTATGCAGAATGCTGGAATATTCGTAAGTTTTAGCATACTGGATTTCTTTTGAGTGAGATCAGTGTTTGTCAAATATATAACTGCCCTATATGTCAGGAAAATGTTCATCAAATCGATTAAGACATTAATTCAGAGCATTTTCAAAAATATACATGAAATCCACTCGAAAACTAAAATCACCCCATTCTAATCAAGGTTCAGTCGACTTATTGGTAAATATATGAAACACATAAAGACGCACATAAAGACATTTTCTATTGATTTTACTTTCACAATAGGTGCAGGCACCATCATTGTTATTGATAAGAAGCCTCCCATCGCTGGGATCAATAATACTGATTTTAAATAGCATTGGATAACACCACACGCACCAAATATGTTACTGAAACAACTAATATATCAGAACTGACATATTTACTATGAACAATAGGAATCACCTCGCTGTAGCACGACAGTTTGTGGAGTGTAATTCCGGAGATAGATATCAATCCGCATTTTGCAGACACATTAATTCAACTTTAGGACGATATGTAGATGTAGTGCAGTTAGAAATAGTATTAATGAGATTGAACTGTAATAATATTGTAAGTTGTGAATGATTATGATTGGAAAAACCATAAGTATTATACACAAAACGTTACAAGAACAAATTTCGGTAATGTTTTTTTTTTTTTTTTTCGATTTCTTACTAAAGGAATGGAACTCTTATAAGCCGTTATACAACGGAATCAGCCTGGTATAAGTGGTTTGGCAACGATACTGATCCAAATATTATATGGATGTATAACGTACAATGTGATGGAACAGAATCTAGTCTCGAGGTTTGCCCATTTGCTGGATGGGGAGTCGGTCGAGATTGTGATAACCAGTACATGGGACCTGCTTACGTTTTCTGCTATAATGAAGGTATAAGTGGCACATACATCTACATGAAATATTGTCTCAGTTACATTATACACTGACTATTCAGATGAAGAGACGATTCATCTAGCAAACACATTAACAAAAAAAACGTTTTGTCCGAGATTGTGGTTGAATTATTGGCGAAGTTTTTAAACAAATAACTAAATTAATAAAAATGAATTGCTTTAATGAGAGTGATGATTTTAGCACATATATACTTTGAAGAAATGTATATTGGTTACAACAATTTGAATTTCAAGGTCATACAATTAGTAGATATGGTTGTTTGTCTCAATTAACGTCCTATTAACAGCCAGGGTCATGTTAAAAACGGCCTCCTATATATGTTTTGTTTTCCATATATATTTCCGTGGTACGTGTTTGAAATACTGCAGTATATATTTGTGTTGTGTCTTCTTGAATGCGAGAACTCTAGCATACACAATGTCAAAAATTGTTTGTTTGTATGTTTGTTTGTTTGTTCGATTGATTAATGTCCTATTAACAGTCGGGTCATTTAAGGACGCCCCCGTGCATGCATGTGTAGCGTGTGTGAAGTGTGTTGGTGTGTGTTTTGGGAGACTGAGGGTATATTAGTGCTGTGTCTTCTTGAATATTGGAAATCTTGCCTTTTATATTGCTATATCATTGAAATATAAATGTAACCGGTTGGGTGTGGTTCTCGGTGTCTTTCGAGGCACAAGAAGACACAACACGAATATTCCAATCTCTCAAAACACGCTCCTCACACTTCACGCATGCAAGACACAACGTACAGGGGAAGGCCGTCCTAAAATGACCCTGACTGTTAATTGGACGTAAATATATTGTACCAAACAAACCAAATTATAAACTATTCACTCTTACAGACGATTCACCCATGGCGGTTCGACTGGTGAACGGCAGAGATGATGGATATGGACACATTGAAGTACACTACAGCAGTATTTGGGGAGGATTAGCAAACGGGTTGTTGTGATGATAACGAGGCAAGGTTGTCTGCAGAATGCTAGGATATAGCTAATTAGGATGATTGTTAGCATTTGTAAGATATACAAAAGTTAATATAATTGGATATTTAATATGTAAGTAATATGTATGAGCACATAAATTAAAATTCCAGGTAAAGAGGAAAGGGACATATCGACCTGTTTCGACTAAAGGTGACCGTTTTCAAAATAAAAAAAAAACAAATATAAAAATATCAAGTTTCTGAATACACACACTTCACATATGATATCTAAATCAATTTATATGAAAGAATTAGTTTGTAAATTGTAGTAGATAATTCATTAAATAACCACAAAGTTGCATCATTTACAGCTCATTTTATTCAGCGTAGTAAAATACAACTTTTATCATATTCCCATAAAGTGGTCCTCCTATGCCCTCATGCCAAAAACGGAGAAAATCGTGATTGATAAAATATTTTAATTCAATATCACCACTGACTTCGTATGAATTAATGTCAGAACAATCTGAAGTACATTGTATTATGTCTGTGTAGCTCAGATGGTCGAGACGTGACACCTTGTATCGGAGGTTCAGTGTTCTAATTCCTACCAGATCTAACAACTGGTTTTTAGGTCACCTGACAACAGGTCATGGTGACCTATTGCGTCTTTTGTCCGTCGTCGTCCGTCGTGCGTCGTGCCTCCTCCGTCGTGCGACGACCGTAAAACATTTCCTTGTGAACGAGATGAAAATTCTTGAGTAAATATAAACCGAGCTTAATGAAAATTGCCTTTTCTATGTAGACCTAGAACTGGAATGATATCCAACGAGTTTTGTAAGCTTGATTCAACTAAGACTCGGAATTCGAAATTCTTGATTCAACTGTAATTTACGGAGTTATTGCCTTTTGCACTAATAATTATTATTGGACCTTGTGAACGCGATACCTTGAGTAAATATGAACCAATCTTAAGGAAACTTTGTATGTAGACTAACATTGGAAAGATATCGGACGATGTTGAAAATCAGCGTGATTCGATAGTAATTTACGGAGTTATTGCCCTTCGCACTTATAATTATTATTGGACTTTGTGAACGCGATAACTTGAGTAAATATAAACCGATCTTAATGAAACTTTGTATGTAGACTAACATTGGAAAGATGTGGCGAAAATAGGCCTTACCCTCTATGTCATGTGTAACACATGTGCTTCACTGTACGTGTGTTGTTATTGTTAGGCAGACACTTCATTGTCGGGGCAGTATACAGTGTAAGCGTTTCGGTGACTTTAATGTAGAGAACACCTCTTGTACGTTAGTTAAACCCGAGGAGTTCCGATATAATTAAGATGATTGCCGCTACGGGCGCTGCTTCTCGCAGTAGAAAAGGGAATTGTTCACCTTTTGATTCTGAACTTTGAGCTGTTAACATCGACAAGGTAGTAGTTTTTGGCACTGAAAGATAGAAATGGCTGAATAAGTCTTGCGTTGATCAGTGTCATACCGAGCGACGGTACCATTAGTCTATTGTATAGCTATTTAGGTTAGAGCTTTGCAGCTCTTAGCTATATGTTAGTTGGTACGCACATATCATCTACAGGTCGCGAGTTACTCGCGACATCAGCTCACGACCACTAGCTAGGTAGTCTTGAACACTCGCGACATAGGTAGTCGTGAGAAGGGCTGGTAACAGCTAGCTGTGTTAGTGTTGGCGACACGCTCGCGGTCAGCGGGGTACGAGCTTACAGTGTGTGTCGGTGTACACGTTTAACGGCAGGCAGTCGTTATATTGTAGCTGTGAAGCGCAGTGATCAGCACAGATTGTGTTGCGCTGTATTGCTATAGGAGTTGTCTCCCTTTATCTAGGTTATTGTAGTACAGAGAGGTATTCTGTAATTATTTCATGTATTGTACATAGAGCTTTGTATAGTGTTACTGGCAGTAACCATAATTGTTTGTATATATTGGCTGCTGTAGTGTAGTTAGTGATTCATAACAGGGACTCAAATATATCTAGGTAACAGCCCCCGTCCGGTACGTTACAATGATCTCGGACGAGTTCGAAAATCAGCTTAATTCGGTTGTAACTGTTAGAGTTATTGCCCTTTGCAATAATAATAATTGAACCTTATGAACACGATAACTTGAGTTAATATGAAACCAGCTTTATGAAACTTTGTATGTTGACTAACAATGGAAATATCTCGGACTAGATAAAAAATGAGCTTGATTCAACAGTAATTTACGGAGGTATTGCCCTTTGCACTTATAATTATGATTGGAACTTGCGAATACGATAACTTGAGTAAATATGCACCCAGCTTAATTAAACTTTGTGTGTTGACTAACACTTGGACGAGTTTGAAAATCAGCTTGATTCGTTTGTAACTTTATTACAGAGTAATTGTCCTTTGCGATAATAATTATTGAACCTTGTGAACACGATAACGTGAGTTAATTTGCACCAGTCTTAATGAAATTGTATGTAGACCTATTGGATCTATGTTTCTAGTTCATGAACAAAAGACATCAGTTGGCTAGTAAATGACATAACTAATTTTTATCAAATAGCAGGTGAACGTTAAGGCCCATGGACATTTTTGCCATATCAAATTAATAACATAAAAATAAAGATGATAAAAAAATGAAAAAAACAGTCATATAATAAACGAAACACTTTTTGTGTCATGTCAACCCTGGTACAAGAAGACCCATAATACGTTATGTGACATTTTACCTGTAGGGTATTTTTAGCTCGAGCTGTGCGCGGCCTAGGTGGTGACAGGCGGAAAGTGTCCATACCTCTTTCCTGATTCCATACAGCATGTACCATTTTAATAATAGAAATACATTCTGTACATGTTTACCCTGCAACTACTACTGTACCGAATATAATACATACATCAATTTATCACATAATCCGCCTGATATCCGTAGGTTTTGCTTGTGTTATATCTTTGCATATGTCACTAATTTTATATAGCTTGAAGAAAAAAATAAGAAAAAACAAATTACAGAGTCTTGAAACAAAGAATACGGCCAAATAGATATAGTGAAATGATACTCCAATAACATGATAGGTGACTGATCAGCCGTTTTTTATCGGACACTATTTTGCTGACAGTCTACTCTAATTCCCGAATCCTTATTTTTTATGTTCCTGTGGAGAAATTACATAGGGATATCAATGAATGGCTCCACAGGGGTCTGAGGGTGGGGATCAATAGGGAAAATGTAGCAAATTCTTTTCTGTATACACAGTTGTTCTGGTTCTTTAAAATCCTTCTGTATAATTGAATAGATTAAGTTCTAATCTAAAGCGTTCAAGTTGGTAGCTTGTGTTCTTGGCCAGATAAGCGATACAAGCCTATGGGACCTCTTGTTGCGGATTGGAGGTACATTCCCATATATAATGACAATTGGTTCGGTGTTCTATTAGTTACACAGTTTGTTAGTGACTTAACACGGAAAAATATTAGGTTTTAAAGAAATGTGTATCGAGTGAGGCAAAGCTGACCCTTCTACAAGAATACATCCCGTTGAAGGACCCTTTTTATTAAATAAGTTCACAATGACTCAGAACTTTAACAATTTTACCTCAATAATGGCGCGGCCGCCATCTTGTTGACGTAAAGACGAAGAGCGATGTATATATATAAACGGTAAAAACCTGATAAGCTAATACGATTGTATCTTGGATATCATGTGACGTCATTTTAACCAAAGTGATACAAGACATAAAGGTCTAGATCTATATTTGAAGAATGAAATATTATATCAAACGTTTAGATGATTATTATTAGCCAAACTGTCCGAAGGCCAAGTGGGCTTATCTCGTGGTGCGACGTCCGGCGTCAACTTTTCTATTTAAACAACTTCTTCTCCAAAAGTTGGAGGCCTGGAGTCCTGAAATTTGGCCTGTGGCATGTTGGGATAAAGGACAACCAAGTTTGTTCAATTGAGTCGCCTTGACCTTCATACAAGGTCACAGAGGTCAAATAGGCTAAAATCTTTAAACAACTTCTTAATAACCAAGTGGTTTAGACAACTTTTATTACCTGGGTCATTTATATATATTCTTAATGACTCTCCTATGTCATATGTATGCACCACTATTACCAGATAGCAGGTGAGCTATTCGGGCCAATTGGGCTTTGTTAATGGCGTCTTTGTTTATATGGCCTAACACTATGAAAGAGGCATTTTCGAGCTATTTTACGGAGAAGGAACTAAATATATCACACAAACAATTCACATATGGCACACGAAAGACCGTCCTTAACAGGTCTTAACTCTTCGTAAGACGCTCACCCAAAGCGATCAATCTACTAACTATCTTACACTCCGTTACAGAGGTTTGGAATAATACACAAAGTTAACGTTATTTTTACTGAAGGTAAATACTCAGTTTTATGTGTTTAATTTTAGACACGGCATTCATCACGGTGCCTCATGGATGCCTTTCAACACGATTCCAGTATGGGGATATAGAAGGTGTGCAGGTCACGAAAGTAGTCTAGAAGACTGTCCAATCGATTTAACTGACTACGGAAGTGTTAATTTGGGTATAGCGACTGCTCTGTGCTACAATGATTCTCAAGGTTTGTGTACATAACAATGTTGATTGTCTTAGGTCAACTGATCCGAAGGTTCATAGTGGTCTATTTTACTTACGTTCCTTCAACACCGTATGCTACGACACAGGAACTAGGTAATAAAGAGAAAGTGAGAAAGTCCGGCTTTGAACAAAAGTGAGATAGTCGCTTTTATGTGCATTCTGAGATGTTTTTGGAGACTGAATTTTGGTACACGTGTTTCTGAATATAACAGCCACACAATGTTATAAAACTGGTTTTCGAGAAGTGTCTCAAAACAACCTGACACATGTAAAGATGCCACAACACCAAGGGAGGTACCGACGTAAATCGCTGATTGTTAGCACATATGCTGGAAAAGCACTTCCATCGCCCATAGATATATAATTTTGCAAAACCTTACTCTATTATAATATATAAGGATCGCCTTCATGCAGTAATGGTAGCAGGCACAATTCTAACGTCTTGCCTGCTGGGAAATAAAAGCATTCTTATTTTCCTCTGTTAAAACTGTTAAAACACGGTGACAAATGCAATTACATTTCCCCTGATAATTTAATAAAAAACAGCGTTTTAATAAGTGAAAAGAAATATACGATCAACTCCGTCGTTTTATTCAGAAAAAAACGTATTGGTAAAAATTAATTTGACAAACTTACTTTAATTATAGCAACAAATAAGATTTCGAAGAATATCTTTTCAAAAACGACGATGGCGTTGAAAAAGTAAACGTCATCATTTTCGGGCGGTTAACATTTTGGGCTGTCACTTGATGCTAAAACGTTGCTATGACCACGTCGATTTATCTTCCAATTTCCTAATGCTAACTCTCGTTCAATCAGAATGTACGATTATTACTTGCGGTATAATCATGGCTATTGACAGCAAGTATTTTGATATTCCCAATATGTGTAAGAATTATTACTGATGTCAGTTGTACAATTTTGAAACGGAATCTACAACTATTTATTGTTATTCATTAGTACATCACATGACAGAATGCTGGATTCTGATTGGCTACATAGTTTGCGATATTAGGTGATGAAACCGATATTAATCAGATTACGTTTTTTTATAGCTGATAACAATAATGAATCCGTGTACCTTGTGGACGCGGAAAATGGAACCTCTGGTGCCGTGGATGTGGTGTATGGGGGACAGAGGACAACAGTCTGCAGTGAAAACTGGGGAGATACGGAAGCGGACATCGTCTGCAGGATGCTTGGTTTCAGGTACAGATGAATCATTGGTTTGTTTGTTTAGCCTGAACCAAGAATTTTATTTTTAGGATTGTTAGTATTGTATACAGATCTCTTACAACATGATATACAATTTTGTTTTATTAAGTACCGACAAATGTTTTCAAAATTGGAGCCAATTAACGTCATATTAGCAACCAGGGTCATGCAAAGACGGCCTCCCATGTATGCGGTATGTTGCGTGTATGGTATGCGGTTGTGTGTTTTAGTAGACTGCGGTATATTTGTGTTGTGTCTTCTTGTATAGTGGAACTAACTCTTGTCTTTTTTATACTGTTATATCACTGAAGCATGACACCGAAGACACCAAGCTACACACCTCACTCATTCACATTATACCGACAATAGATAAACCAGTAGTCCCACTCTTTTAAAATACGACGTATAACTGAAATACACATTTTTTGTTTTTATACGATCCGCCGTTTATAAAGTCCCCTGTCGTGCGATGGTTTAGTCATGTAAAATAACCTGGTAAAAGGACCAGTAACGATGCAGAAATCAATTACGATAAGATCCATGTATATTTGCCATGTGATTGCTATCAGATCCTTTCGCAATATTTGTATATATCGTTGAAATGCATATGTGAATTGTTGTAGGTATAGTAATCATCAATGCTTTATTTAACTATGAAACAGAAACCATATTTAATTAACTATTTTTTCTTTCCATTTTGTTTTAGAGATGGAACGGCCATATATTTCCAAGGACACCACCGGGAATCCAAAGATGACTTGATATTAAAGATAAATGTTAAATGTTCAGGGTCGGAAACAAGTATCTATGAATGCACATTTAGTAGAGCCTCGATTATTGTCAAGGCCCTTATCTAAAAAGAGGCGGAGTTTCCTGTACAGGGCCAACAGGTAATTTTAAATTAAATATTGAAATTATTCTATAAAGATGTAGTATGACCACTATCATGGTCAGAAATTGAGGATGAATTGGTTGTCTGTCTCCTACTTGTTTATATGGTTATGTCTTAAATTATGACGAAAAATGCATTAAAGTTATTATAATATCAATCGACATATGGTTATGATAATAAGACTCATCTTCGTGTATTCTGTTCAGAATATATTCAGCCCATTCACACAAACATCAACACTCAATACTAGTCATTCACATATACACTTGTCAATTTTTGTTTGTATATATTTTGTCATGTTTTGTCACGTTTATAATGTATCGTCTCTTCTGTTTTATTTATGTTTATTGTTTCTCCTTGTTGTCTTTGTTGAGAGAGAGGCATGTAGTTATCGTCTTTTGCAACCATAAATATAAAGCGACATCTAATCAAGTCATTGTAAGAATATAAGTTTGACACTTTGCTGTTGATGTTTTATTTCCTTTCAGATGATGCAAAGTCTTGTTATAACGTTTTTCTATAAACATCTTTTATGGCATAATTTGTTTTCATTTCAGTAGCGTTTATATATATAGTCCGTCACCATTTTTTAAATGTTGTTATTTTTCAGCATGGGCGTTTGCCAAGTAAAGTCAGAAATGATGTAGATCTTGTCTCCGACAGAGATAGGGATAATTAAATAGTGGAGCTATTAATTAATTCTTTTAAAACCTGTCTAGTCTGTATGTACTGTAACCAGACTAGAAACATCATTCGGAGAAAGGTAACCACTTTTGGATTGAAGGGTTGAGGTCAAATATTGGGGGCAATAAAGGTTACATCGATAAAAACATCCATGACCTGTACTTATATTGTTTGACATAACAAGCTTGGAGAACGATAAATGTATTTCGGACCTGCTTTTTATATAAGCTGAATGGGATAACATCAATACGTTTGTGATGGTAGACTTGGTTTTCTATTCAGCTTTATTTGGCAAATCATCAGTTCATTTGTGTTTAACATTCAAAATGTAACAGGAAAACATCACTTTCTTTGGGGGGTTTTCCGATGCTGTCTTCCCTCCGCTACATTGTTTATTTTAACTGTGTTAAAATCAACATAACGAATGATATCAATTAATGATTTGGCTCTTTAATATAATACAAATCCTGTTTTGTTTGACTTGTTTTCAAAGTGATTGGTTGGTGAAATATGCTAAATGTATTACATGTATTTATATCTAGGATAATATCATGAAGACTTTCTCCTGTAATGAATGTGTTTATTGTATGATTGCATTTTATTCTGAGAGGCTGCGGTAAATTAATGTTTGTCTCCTTGTAATAATAAAACATATTTGACGTTGTTATGATGCTAGGAAGTAGCAAGTTACGTTAAACAATGATCTATAATATTTACATAATTTTATGCTGTGATATCAATAGGTGATTTTGATTTTTTGAGATATATGATATACGATTGAGGTAAAACGAGTCAACCACAACAAAGATGCGTATACTTATTCCAAATTTTGAGCCCCGAACAGAACTACGTCCACGTCGTGGGGCTCGGTAACATACTACAAGTTTGGCAAAGTGTTCTACGCATAACTGATCGCTTATTATATACGGTGTGCTATTTAAATTGCCATTCGTCCGTGGCCCGTTCGTCTTTTAACAATCTTGTAATCGCTATATCTCAGAAAGTACTGTTCATAATTATGTATGTTCCACTATGACTCTTGTTGTGCTTATTGCCTTTTGGGACCGATCGGTATATATCATCCTTCGCATGATGCGAATCTCCTTGTTTTTTTTCTCTTTCCCATCCCGAATTTAGTTAACACATTCACTTGTTCTATATATGGAATTGTAAGGGTATTGATAACCATGGTTATTCCTTTTAAGATAATCTTATTGAAATATACATCCCTGTGACATTGTGGAAATAAAATTCAGACAAGTGTGCTTTAGATGTCACGTTAATTTGAATTCAGTAATCTTGAATTTTGTCTTCCACAAACGCATATATCGGTTACGCTTGGAATAAACAGGTAGGTATATCTTAACATTTTAAACACCAGACAGGAAAAAAACTGCAAATTTAGCGATTACTAATTGCAGTTTTTAATACACTGTCAATGATTTGTAACGTACAGTGAATGTATACATTTTCACCTGGAATTGTAAGGGTATTGATAACCATGGTTATTCCTTTTAAGATAATCTTATTGAAATATACATCCCTGTGACATTGTGGAAATAAAATTCAGACAAGTGTGCTTTAGATGTCACGTTAATTTGAATTCAGTAATCTTGAATTTTGTCTTCCACAAACGCATATATCGGTTACGCTTGGAATAAACAGGTAGGTATATCTTAACATTTTAAACACCAGACAGAAAAAAACTGCAAATTTATCGATTACTAATTGCAGTTTTTATTACACTGTCAATGTTTTGTAACGTACAGTGAATGTATACATTTTCACCTGATGTTTCTTTAATGGGCATTACATTGATATGTTTACAACTAATGAAAAAAGATATCATCGATGGCTATTAATATTAAAGTAGCCCTTAAAAAACTTGAGTGTCGATTGACCATGAATCATAAAAAATAAACAAATACCTGTGTTAGTGCGTTTTTTATTTTCTGTATTTCACTTAAATAGTATGTACTTATTTACTTATTTGTACTTTTCTAGTATTACCATCCACGCGTCGGCCGCCACGTCGCTGTGATGCTGTCTCCAGAATGGACGTAATACACCGGGTGCATGGCTGCTGTAGCACACGCCTAATAAAAAGAAACGAAATAATTAAAGGACCCTCTAATGGACTCGGTGCGAAAGAAGTAGGCTACAAGACAGCTGTAGAGAGATATCAATAAAATAATTCAATCTAAAATATTTATAATGATTGTCAATATGAATCTCATCCTTCTACGCATTTACGTTGAATGTAGTTAAAATTGATTAAGAGCGATTTGTAATTTTAGACAGGGTTTGGATAAACCGACATTGAGCCTTAGCGACAAGTCTAAGTTATATCAGTTTCGGTTCGGCTACTTGTGTGTAGTACTGTTAGTCTTTTTACTGTATAATAGATATACTTGTGTTGAGCATCATTACTTGAATAAACATGGCTGTTCGTCACACATGGTGGCTGTCTCAATGCTACAGTATATGGGCTATATAATTTCTTAACCCACATAACAATATCTTACTCTAGTGTTTGTATAAATATAAATGATATAATGATATAGATTCTTTTTTGGGGGGATGTTTTTTTATCAACTTTTTTATCCAATAGACATATAAATAACATTATGTTCCTTTCACAGAATGACTCTTGCACACACATTTCCATATTTAAATAGATTATTATAATCGTGAACACAAACTTTCATCGCTTTCACATTATTTAAAGATATATATTCACCATTGTTTCATCATCACCTCTCAATCATTCATATATATTCAAAATAAATTGATATTTTTGTAATTGCAAATAATTAATTAACATTGTGTATATATACCAGGTAGTTAGTATTGCCATCAAATATGTCGGGTAAGGGGAGACAACTCCCGAGTGTTCAATAGGTCATCAAAACGTTAAAAGCCCGGATTAATTGTCGATACCTACATGATACGGATAGATGAAGAGCATAGATCCGATAGGATACTTGGAGAAATCTATCTCTCCTTCTTCTTGAGTAACTTTTCCAAGCTCTTGACTCATGCCGACCAGTCTGAATTACAAATCATACACGATTTAAAATCATTTCTTTACTATCTTTATTGTGGTTAATAAAGAATACTACTGCCGGCTATAAACCAACATACAACACTAAATACATGAGTGAGATGTGGATCATTTACAGTTTATGTATGGGAGAGATTTATTTTTTCTTTCAAAAACAGTGCAGTCAATTCCATATAAAGCGTCTCATTTAAATACAAACTTAATGTACGTTGCCGCCAACATATCTCAATAATCATCGAAGATGACTAAAATGTCGACTACCTGAGGTTTTGGTTGTCTTGTATGATCCAAGGTCCGTCAGGTAAGTTATTTTCCATTCCGTCTTTACTTAGGGCGAGGAATCCACAGTCAATAATCAAAATGTTCAGTTCAGGTTTGTGGCCGATGACACGAGTAGCCACTCGTCCAGCAATATCTGTCATCTGACAAGAACCAATGTCTTTTTGCATTAGATCTGAAAATACCACAAACCATGATTATATCATGTGTGCATGTTAGGTGTACGGAGTGTGCCACAATATGAAGAATATATGAAAAAAAAGACCGATTTGGTTTATCGTTCTATTAACAACCGATGTTATATGAGGACGGCCTCCCATGTGTGCAACATGTTACGGTGTGTGCATATCTGTATGTTTTGGGAGGCTGCGGTATAGTCGTGTTAGGTCTCCTAAAAAGACCGAGACTTTTATCATAACCAACATATTGTAAATTAATAACTTCCCCAAATTGTCCCAAAGAGGACACGATTGGCAATACGTAGGCCTATAAATGGAGCTGTGAATGGCTAAAATGGTGCTGAAATGTTTTAAGCATCGTTACCTTACAGTACTACTGATACAACAATGGTCAGGTTTTTTACACGATACCAAATCAAAATCGATACTTGACCTCATAATATTGCTATTTTTAGAAAAAAAAATATATATGATACACTTTTTGTAAGCATCCTATTCTCACCATAAAACACGTAATTGCCAGGTGAAAACTCTTGAAGCATTGACATCGATTCGTCTGGATGAGAACAGCTAGGAGTTGATCCCATACACACAACTTCGCAAGGAATGTTCTTCTGTAAAAGTCTATTTATAGCAAATAATTGAGAGGATTGTCGTATACGTCATGTTCCAAACTAAATGTAATAAAAATACAAAAGTCTTTTTTTTTCTGAAATTGTCATGTGTCAGTATTGTAATTGTATTGTAATATCCCTAGGACTTACTATATGTTTTATATGTCTATAGAAGACATACTGTCGGTACTTTATATTTGTTAATATTCACGGGGGTTTAATTTCCCTAAATTCGCCGGTTCCACACCGAATTTGCAAAATGTGTTACCTTGCAGTTGTTCAGCTATATATTTACATAGCACACCCAGTCATAGTTTATGACTGTCAAAAGGTTCAGGGTGATTTCCGAAAAATGAAACTAACCTCTGGGAATAAATGCTAAACAGTTAATCTCGGAATGTTACATCAACGGAATTCAACAATGTAACTTACAAACCCTACAGTATCGTATGCAAAATAGTTTTATAGAATTTTGGTAATGATATTACTATAATCACAAGGCAGGGAATGTTAGTGTACCTGTTCTTCACCTCTATCAGCACCTTTGTACTCTCTTGTCCTGCTGCCCTGAGTGCATCACTGCCTTTGTCGTAGTACGTATCGCCGTTATGGCAGTATAGCCCTCGGAATGTCATGGCCTCGTTACCCGCTATCAGGCCTGCAAGGGCAACAACTCCGTCACTGTCCCAGGAAACGCCAGCTATATGGGGTGAAAAACTGTTTACTATATCATTATAAAGGATTGTCAATAACGTTCATGATGTGCGTTTGTTTGTTTGTTTGAATAGTTAACGTCATATTAACAATCAGGGCCATGTAAGGACTGCCTTCCATGTTTGTGGTGTATACATATGTAGCATGTATTTAGTGTAAGGTGCGTGTTTTGGGAGACTGCGGTATGTTCCTGTTGTAAATATAAATATAAGATGAAAATTATAATCGATGTTTTGATGACCATTGCCTTACAAGACTTATTTCCACTTTATGTATTTACATTTATTATCCTTATCCAATTAATTGATTTTTAATTTGTTTAATTCATAAATCCGATTCCTTTTGTGCTTTCTCTAATATGCAATTCATTCAATATTGAAACATTACATGATATATATCAGTATATTATGACACATTCAAAATGGGGTCGCGGTGGCCGAGTGGTTAAGATGTCCCGACATATTACCACAAGCCCTCCACCTCTGGGATGCGGGTTCGAATCCCATGTGGGGCAGTTGCCAGGTCTGACCGCTGACCGGTGGTTTTTCTCCGGGTACTCCGGCTTTCCTCCACCAACAAACCTGGCACGTCCTTACATGACCATGGCTGTTAATAGGACGTAAAACTAAACAAACCAAACATTCAAAATAATAATGGCATATTTATATATTTCGCTGGTGATTATTTAGCGATCTCCTCTTAGGTGATAATTGGTAGGTAGAAATGTTCTCGCATTGTCGATTCCTAACAGTAAAACGTTATTCACTTTATCTTAATTGGACATTATCTTCTTGTCTAAGTGGGAATATAACAGAATTCAATTTCCCGAAAATTAGAACACCTGTACAGTAAATCAAATATGTTAACATGTGACATCAGGTTACACTACATGTCCAACCTGACTAAAATACAGATCCTTATAACCACTGCATGTTATCAAACGTAATGATAATAATAAGAATCTGTGTTGTAATCACATTACGTATATGTCCTCCACGTCACGTCAGTGACCTTAACATTGTCCGTTGTGATCACTTACTTCTGTGATACTTCACATCGATTTCCAGATACACACTCCATGGTTTGTCGGATACTGCCATAGCCAGAGCCTCATAACCATCCTTACTGTCCAGCATCACGTGGAATAAACCTAAAGCGTTGTTTAGCTTTTGGCACCTACACAATTGAATTAGATTCACTAATTTACGTATCTTTATGTACCATTTAGCTGATAGATATAAATTTCATGGCAGGAAAGAAATCTGTTGAAATAGTTTTGATGGAGAAGAACATTTAGTGAAATACATATGCTATGTATTTAGACACTTTTCCAGATTGTTTTTATGTATGACATTTAAATACACATCATTGTTATAAAATATAGTGTTTAGTCTCATGACACTCCCACTAGGTGAATCAGAATTCATACACTGTCCTGATGGAGAGAGATAGAATTCTAAAGTAGATCGGAAATATATTCTCAACTTATTAAGTGAAAAACAGAACGATAGAGTATAAAATCAAACCATTGCCAAAAGAAAAAAATGAGATAAATGAGCAAATGCGCGATGATGAAATGGTTCCGTGCTAATTTAAGGTCTGAATCTGCAGTGAGTATATGCATGTTTTAAGAGTCTGCACTACTGGTGAAATGGTGTGCATTTGATAACAACATTAAGTATATCATAACATGCTAAAAACGGTAATCACCATGGTAAAAAAGAAACACCTAAACAAAGATTTTTACATTACCTGGCTAGTTTGTTGCTTGTTATAGGATGCATACAGGATGTCATCAAATCCATTTGCAGCATACATCTCTGCCTCAGCCAAAGTTGATACCGCAATGGATTTCTTTCTTCCACCAGATAGAATAACTGCTGCCTCACTAAAATCATAATAAGCATTAGTGGTATATTAGTGCTGTGTCACCATGTAATAAATGAGCCCTTGTCTTCTAGTGCTATCTCACTGACCTGACCGTCTAACACCAAAGCAACATTACATTACACTGGCAACTTGCAAGCATACTCCCTTTATCTTGAGTGCTCAGCAGGATCAGACACTATAACAAGACAATGTCTCGTTACCGGGACAGAGTACAGAATAATAGTTTGTGTCCTGCATTCAAAACATTCGATATGAAGATATTTGTTGTACTTAGTGATACATATGTTTGGTTATTTAATAGTGCATTTACAACATAAAACCATCTCATTTTTGGTCGACCATGAGCTAAGATAGAACGGTGTATTGTATAGTATGAATTTATGTGTTTTTGACATAAATATCAACTTTACGTTGCCTGTTGAAGGCAATATCGTCTGAAACAGCGATACATTTGTTCAAATAGCAGTTTAACCTCTTTAGACCAAAATAAAGACATCTCAACCCCGGTCCAATATATTAGAAACTAACAACTTCTAATAAAGGATTCATGATGTATAATGGCCTAATATTAGTTAATTTACAGGTGGTCGGCTCCAGCATCACTCCATTTCTCTAGTCATGTGATTACTAAGGTTCGTGGGCCTCTTATTATACTTACTTTCCTTTAAAGGTTTACTTACACTGTTTTATGTGTCTTGGTATGTGACCGTAACTGTACTCCAAGTCTATCACACCTGCTTTGCATCGCAGCTGCGTTATTCTTTAGTTTATCGAGATCTACAAGAAAACATGGAGTCGGTACATCGGACACTTTTTCTGGCCTTTCCTCCTCCTTATTGTGCCTCTGTTGTCTCTACAAAGCATAGACAATATACTTCTTACATCAACCGTTAACAATATTGTTTTCGTTGGTTTTTTTGTTCTTGTCGCGTCAAATCGGAATTCGTTTGTTTTCTTGATGAGTCCGAAATAATATTTATTTAGTTATAGTATTTTGTTTGTTTGTTTGTTTGATTGATTCAATTAACGTCCTATTAACAGCTATGGTCATGTAAGGACGGCCTCCCATGTATGTGGTGTGTTGCGTGTATGTTGTGCGAGGTGCGTGTTTCGGGAGACTGCGGTATATTCATGTTGTGTATTCTTGTATAGTGGAACTTTTGCCCTTTTTATAGTGCTATATCACTGAAGCATGCCGCCGAAGACACCAAGCAACACACCCCACCCGGTCACATTATACTGACAACGGGCGAACCAGTCGTCCCACTCCCTTTTTGCTGAGCGCTAAGCAGGAGCAGAAACTACCACTTTTACAGACTTTGGTGTGTCTCGGCCAGGGGACAGAACCCAGAGCCTTCCTCACAGGGGCGAACGCTCAACTCGAGGCCAAAAGTGAGGCGGTGCCAAGGGAGGCATTAGGAAAGATAAAGTCAGTTAGGAAGAAAAGAAAAGATAAGATCCTAAATTTAGTCGCCTTTTACGATCATGCAATAGGGACAGCAGGTACAATTCTAACGCCCTACCTGCAGGGCACAGTTATAGTATGCATATAGTGATTTTACTTCTATATATTTTGTAAAAGAACTGCTCTACCCCATTCCGTTACATTTGTACTTATATTTTTGATGTAATTTTGAAACAGACTATAGTCTAAAAATAGCATGACGATTCACATGATACACACAGCACTGTATTACATAAATTATCGATACTGTCCTTATCCTTGTATCGTTCGATATTGTTGTTCAATTATTACTAATTTATTAATACACAGAACGTAACGTATACACAAACCACATAATAATATTTACCACTTTGCAAACAAACTGTCCAAGTCCATGAATAAGGTCACACTATACGCATGCTATAACGTGGTTAGGCATTACGACTAGAGGTTAAATATAGCTGGGTCACACTATCACACTAGGCTGTATAATACCGACGAGAGAGCTTTAACGCTACTGCAGACTGTTTACTAGTCAGCAGTTGGTTGTTATGCATATGAATCAGTTCTTGTACTGATAAGTTTATCAATTTTTGTCAACCGCAAATCAGTATACGAAGCTGTGATACAGATATATGTTGCAGATAATATTTATGTTTCAAGCCATAATATATGTGTGGTTGGCAGTGTGTAATATCTCAATAGTACCTTAATCGAATCAATCAACCAACCGCCTCAAATTAATTGAATCGATGTCTAGATCTGAATCCTATATTTTGACCTTAACGTGAGAAACAACTGCTCCAGAATTCATCGCCTCCGCCGATACAATATCATATCATTCCATTGGTTCATTGAGGCTCGATCAATGCATGTACGTCACTGCACATATATCCCAAACGGGATATTTTTATTCCCTGTATTTAATTATGGTATTAAAAAACAATAAAATATTATATGGGATACGCAATATATTATTATAAACTTTATATAGATTTGCTTAAAAGTGACATCATGACGGATATTAAAAAGACATCGCTGATAAGTATCATCAACATTCGGAAAACTTACAGGCGCCATACTAATGGCATTGAGAGAGTGTTCACTGAATTTGCATTAAATATGAAGAAAGGGGGGATAAAATGAACAGACATTTTGGAGCTACTCTTTTTACCAATACTAAGAATAAACGAATAAAAAAGAGTAATTATTCTTACATCGATATATATTACCTATGTCGTTAACTGTCAGGCAAGCAGATTATATTTATATATAACAGTGACGATATATATTACCACTCTAAATTAATGCATATAATTTTACTGGCTTTTTCGAGATGTGATTGGGTTGAAATTTCTCACCTCTTTCAAGTATTTAAGGGTATTTTATGAATCTTTTACACGTGACATACAATGATCATTTAAAAATAAACAGACGAGTTGATAAAGAGAAAGATATGTAGACTAAGACATTGATTGAAGTTTACCTTACTGTGCGGTACATTAACAATGGTTGTGAATTGGTGATATAGATATATTGGTTATTAGACTCAGGTTTCTCTTTTTATCACTCAAACGTTGTCGAGGAATCTAAAAGTAATAAAAAGATATCTGTGTGTATCTAAGCGCTCGAAAAAGTGAACGATCATACATGTATGTATGTATCTACCTCATAATGCTACACTAAACCCAGTGTTAAATAAATATTATAGAGAACATGTAATGACTTATTTTTGTTATTCATGTTCCGACGGAAAAAAAGTCGATCATTTTTGTTTTTAATATGCGGACGACCACAGATGCTAAAGAATCTACAGAGATTAACCGTATAATTTCTAGTGTTGGCCAATACGTTACCCTAATCCAACGTCTGTGGATCTCGGTGCATGTGACTTACACTTCAAAATCTTACTAATAATGTTAAAAAAACATATTATTCGGTGGTTATTCCAAAAAGATAGCCTTGTTTTCTGTGAACAGAGAGTAAGATTTATTCGTAATTTATGCACCGCCGCCATGTTGGATCTGGGTAACTGCAGTTACTCTAATCCGGTTCTCCCTGTAAGTGATTCTTTTAACAGTAAATGTAATGGAACCTCTCTATCCTGACGTTTTATAGGCGCTATCGATATGTACATATGCGAGCTTTCATATCTATCATTTTGAAAGTATAACTATGACGATTAACATTTTTTGATACTAAAACAATATGTGTTTGAACTTAAATGCATATCTTAGTATGAGTTTTAGTAAAACTATGTTTATGATGATTATTTGTTTAACAACGGTGTCAGATTTGTTTACAGTATCCAAGGTGGATGTACGGGGAAGTACCTCGGTTTCGTAATATAATGAATGAGATAAGTGACTGTTTTTCCGTTGCCAGTGCAATGTTATCATGCGGCTTGGAGGCTGCAGTATATTGACGTTGGGTCTCCCTACGATAGCAGAGTTAAGCTTCCTGGTACATATGTATCATACAAGTGTAAAAGATAAGCAAGATGGCATTAGACGGATCCTACCAATTTTTAATATTTAACTCAACAGGAAGTAAATATCTATCCAACATAAGGTAGGTTAGTTCCTTGTGGTCTTGTTGACTGAGTAAATTCAATCCAATGACGAGTCACTGTTGAAGATATCGGTCCTAGAAAACAGACAATGGGTATTATGTTAGTCTGTAAACAAATGTGAATGACCTCAATTTTGCATTAAAAACTGTAACATCAGGATCAGGATCACCAATGAGTTAAAGTCCCATTATGCTTTCACCAAACTTTGCTAAAATATACATTAACATCCCTTATGAAAGGTTCTTCATTTGGTTTCTTTCCAATGAAGATAATTACGCAATAATCAATTAGTAAAGAATTCTTAAAATAGAACTGGTTGATTTGCATAGTTAAACATTCTTCGTATATACGTAGATGTTCGATACCCGGATATAGTAAACAAAACAAGCATGGCCGAGACAGAGGGCAGTTTTGAGGAAACGGTGAACAATACAATGTTCTATAATTGTTTTAGTATATATGATACATATTAGATTTCACTGATTATAAATGTGTCCTGTCAAAGGTTACATATAGTTTATATAAAGCTTAATACAAAATACGTATTAATCGAAAAATAGTGGATGTAAATAGTGAATGCATACATGGGGCACCATATGGGGTATTTTATCGTACAAATATAAACACGTGACCGTGTCAATTTTGATGATCGGTTGATTTTCTTTCCTTTCGTGTAATAATTTGAGATAAATACAGTATTAATCCAAAACTATATATAGATAAATATATACCATGATACTACCAAATTTTTCATAATTTGAGAGTAAAGAGAGCACAGTATATACGTAAAGAGGTGGACTAAATATAATAGCTTTTTATATACATGTATTATAACTGCTTTCTATTTATTCTTTGGGTATTTTATAACGATATTCGTCTATGAAATATGTGTAGTACATGCATGTACATATAGATGAAAGATCACTGGAATCGACGCTGGAATCGACGCTAATACCGATACCAGTCGAGATTTCATTTCTGTATAATTAACTGATTAAATGTTTTTCTATTACGTTTCGTGTATTTAGAAAAGGATCATTATATACATCAAGTAGTGATTACCAGGTGCATGAGTCTTAATTATCGTATGGGCATTTTTAAATATAGGCCTACAATTTTGTGTACACGGAGCGAATTAAACTAATCAAAGACTCGCATTTATATTAGTACAAACGTCAGTATTAGAGTGAACTAAGGGGATATAAATATTGTCAGACTATTGGAGTTTCATCATTAAAAAGACACAACATATATCATTTTGACCCTTGATACTACCTGGTGGACTATCATTTGCCGTCGGTACGTAATTCTTACATGTACGTAGTAAAAAGGAAAAGGGAATTGAAACTGAAATTTCTATAATTTCACGAGTGTGCATTCCATTTTACGCTAAGCGCGAATTATGTTTATAAGTATTCAGCCCATTTGTTTTCATAGGAAAAGCTCGATTTATGGAGCAAGTCTAAAAGTTTATGCGCTAAATAAAATATGTGAGAAAAAATAAGTTCGTGATGCCTGCTAAGACTTTACCAGTCTTATCTAAACGGATATTTGCCCCATTTTCTCTTCTTTTAATGAAGGACTGATCCAGGTTTTCTTTAGCTGTTTTGGTACACTTTTCCACCAGATCTTCTTCACATGATGAACTGTATAGAAATCATTAACGGACTGTTTTATACTCCATTTTTTTAATTAGTACTATTCAATCAAACCAAACTATTCTACATTTTGTACATGCATTCCTTTTCCTGTCCCGTGCATGCAATGAATTATGAGATAAAAATGCATCACATTGGCCTACATATGTGCACTGGTGTTTGGCTCTATAGACAGTTTTCTCTCTTTATATATTGACACAGTATTACATATACATTTGTACATGTATATATATATAGAGAGAAAAAAAGTCTATAGATCCAAACACCTGTGGTTCATATACATGTATCTTTACATGTAGCATAAACATATATTATGTATATATATTTGTGCATGTAGTATATACTACAATGTGGATTGTACTCAGTTCATAATCATGATCACTTGTCATTGATATATCCGATAATGTCGTTGACCCTGTTGTCTCGTGTTCGCGATCGGTCTTCGATGGAGTATAACATGTAGGCTTTCCAGACTTCGTATGTATGTATACATCGCTGTATTATTATAAAAAGAAACAAAGTGTAATATTTATATAGCTGGTAACGACATGGCGTGTTTGTGTTTACTTTCATTTGTTTACGAGTTTGGCGAGTCACCCCGTGGGAGGCCTCATCAGGTAACACAGACGTACGTGTATTCGGTTTCGATCACAGGGACCTGGCACGAAATTTTTAACCAATAGTATACATATATATATATATTATAGTATCAAGGGTATGAACTCGGCGATCGAAAAAAACGGATTATTTTAATAAATGGGTTCTATACAACATTGACGGATATCTTACATTAAAGAGAAATAATTTATCTTTCCATTGAGTGCTTGATGAACAAAATTGGCCAAGTATTGACGAAGTTATGGCTTGATGAATCAAGAAATTTACGTCAAATATGCTCGGTAGACATTTCCCTGTCCGGTCGAAATGTCGTCTCGGCTCTAATGGGTACCTCAAAAACCAAGCCAAAATCACAAAATCTACGCTTGTGGTGGTAAACAGTACCCATAACTGTGTTCATCCACAATCTTCTTTGGAGGTGTCATGACCCGTACCTTGTAGAAACTCCTTTTAAACATCGTGTAGCTCACTTACTTTAACCGTCACCGCCATGTTCATTTTTCTCTCGGAACGCTCCTCGACTTTACATATCGTGACTACATTATGCAAATTATGTAGTGTTGTGCTTGTGTGTAAACTCGAGAAGCGTTCCGAAAAACAAAACAACATGGCGGTGACGGTTAATGTAACAGAGCTACACAATGTTTAAATGGAGTTTTTACAAAGTACGGGTCATGACAACTCCAAAGGAGATTGTGGATGAATACAGTTATGGGTACTGTTTACCACCACAAGCGTAGATTTTGTGATTTTGACTTGGTTTTTGAGGTACCCATTAGAGCCGAGACGACATTTCGACCGGACAGGGAAATGTCTACCTAGCAATTTTTTCGTAAATTTCCCGATTCATCAAGCCATAACTTCGTCAATACTTGGCCAATTTTATTCATCAAGCACTCAATGGAAATATAAATTATTTCTCTTTAAGGTAAGATATCCGTCAATGTTGTATAGAACCCATTTATTAAAATAATCACGGTTTAAAAAAAATATGTCAGTTTTTCTAGACCGCCGAGTTCATACCTTTGATACTATAATATAAATATATGTATACTGTTAGTTTCAAAAAAATCGTGCCAGGTCCCTGTGGTTTCGATGTACACAAACTGTTCGGTTTCAATGTACATTTCAATAAAGCTAGATTAGACCCTATAGGCATCTATAAATCTTTATTACAAAAAACATAAGATCAGCAAATACCATTGTAATTATGATTTTGTTAATTGCTTGCTTTCCATTCAAGAACAAACACTTTTTGAATAGTTTTAGCCTAATTTTATATAGAAAATACATGTAAATACATGCATGTACCAGATGTATTTGTAGGTCCACGCGTGGAATGCGTGGGATCGTAACGTGCAGTCGATCGCGATCGAGCAATGCATTTTGATCGCTAAATTGTCGTTGTTTGAAGGACCGTGCACGTGGTGAAGAACGAAGACCCATGTGTGTTCGCTGACACGTATTTGACGAGTCTTCAGTGCGTTCGCCATGCACGATGTGTTGAAGTTTGTAAGGGAAATTCCACTTTTTTTGTGCCTACGCATACGTACTAGATTGTTTTGGCTCTGGGGCGGAACTACGGATTTCCCCCTCTCTGAAGAGGGGTTTTCTATTGCTTTTTAAAAACATGGAAATGTTGGGCATTTTTTATTAGCGGATATTTTCATAAGGATATATGCTCTAGTATTCAGCAAAGTTTGGTACTTTATGACGATATTTTTTCACCCCAAAACATAATGGGGCTTTAACTTTAAAATAAAAATCAAAGTATTTTTTTCTGTCAGTAAAACTGCTAGGTGAATTTGCGACCGGCAGTTTGGTTCTATTCCTACTGCAAATTGCACTGATTCTGAGAATATCTTCTCATTATGAATAATGAAAAGATATTTAGTAAAATATGCAGCAAGAATCAGACCAAAACGCGGGTCGCAAATTCACTCAGCACTATATTCATAATATTATCTTCAAAGTTGGAGTTACCCCCCTTTAGCTTTTAGATATTGTAAGTAAATCTTGGTAAAAATAAACACCGAACCTATATTTAGAACATATATTGGCATAACAAACCTGGTAGGCGATACATATCGTCTTTGACTAATTTAGGTTTCTAGTTATTTTGTTCACAAAGTGATTGAAATACATATACTTATCATCACTCCGTTTGATAAAGGATCTGACAACATCCCATTAAAGGTCACTTTGTGGTAACCTTTGGAAAAGGGCAATAATATTATTAACTTCAGAATCTTGAAAGTGCATTTTAAGGAATGAAATAGTTCGCAAAACCTGACAGAGCTATTTTCATATACGTAGTCATCTTTCCTTTCCCAAAGACAACAGTAGAGCTAAATGCATATATTATACTGGAACGAAATGGCGTTTTAGTGGGTGTAGCAAGGTGTAGAAAATGCATTTAATATGAAAAACAAGTCACTGGTAGTATAAAGGTCATTTGCACTTGACCTCTTATGGCATGTTGTCAGATCCTCTACTGAACCGAGTGTTATAAGAATATATTTTCAATCAAATTGTTGATCTAGAAAATGCATTTGATCTGACGTACAAGTGGTATAAAGGTCACTAGAAAATGACTCCTTATGCAACATGAATCAGGCTCCGATTTATTTCGAAACAAAAGTGTAAGCTATTTACGTTTTTCTCTGTATGTTACTTATATGAAGAGGTTTTAGTTAAGTTAGTTTTAGTTGTTTCGATATACCGGGGCCAGATCGCATTCATGTAAGTTTGCTCCACTACCAGTAATAGTTACCAATTGTAGCTGTAATGACGACATTCTTAAATGTTCATTGTCTTCAGAGTTACAATAATACAGTTATGGTATACAATATTTTGATTAAGATAAAACGCTACGTAATATGAATTGGAAAAATGATAGTAGTAAAACCAACTTAATCACATATTTCATATTTCTGACAGTAACGGAACTATAACAAGTTATTATGATGATACAATGGATTCGACCGTATATGAATGGTTTGGTAACGACACGGGCCCGGGTGTTATATGGATGAGTGGAGTTCAGTGTGACGGTACGGAGACTAGTCTCGTGGATTGTCCTTTTGATGGTTGGGGAGTTGGAAGCTGTTCAAGGCCCGCTTATGTCGTCTGCTACAATGAAGGTAATTGACTCAGTAGAATGATAAAATATGCATTATCAATACATTCACGGACGACCTCTCGTGTGCAATAATTTGCGGTTTGTGAAATGGAATATACCGTATGCAGTCTACCAAAAACACACACTACAACACAATGCACATATGGGAGGTCGTCCTTAAAACCAAAACAAACGCATTTCTAAAGTTAAAAAGTAGGAACATCTTTTAAGTCTGTAGTTATTTTGATTGTGCATGCTACGTGTTGACAAGGAACAAACTATTTTTTCTAACAGACGATTCACCCATGGACGTTCGCTTAGCGATCGGGAGATCGGATGGATATGGAAGTGTCGAGGTTTACTATAACAGTATTTGGGGAGGATTAGCCTGGGATAGATTTTGGGATAATGAGGCCAAGGTTGTGTGCAGGATGCTTGGATACAGGTATAACACATTTCTACTGACTTTTGATTTTAGTAGTTGTAACATAATATATATCTAAATAAACAAAGGATCAGATAAAGTAATAATTTGTTTTTATCTGCTTAACGTCCCACGTTACCAATACAAGATTATTCTTCTCAATGCGCTATACACTATGAAATTTTAATTATTTTAAATGTAAGTATCTTGTATTTTCATGATCTTTGTCTTTACAGTGATTATTTTCGTTAGCTTTCTCAAATTTGCCTTTTGATATGCATATATATATATTTAAAAAACTATATTCAAATAGGTTTTCTCATATGGAATGCAGCTTGCATTCACGACCAAAACGTGATTTCTATCATTTCAGGTTTAGTTTATAGATCTTCATGTTTTAATCAAGGCATTAATTATGTTTTAGTCAAGGCGTTTCTTACGGTTGGTCAGATATATCATACACAACGATTCCAAAATGGAGATCAAGACGTTGTACAGGAAATGAAACAAGTCTAGCAGACTGCCCAGTGATATCGGACCTATTTGACGACAATTTAGGTAGCGGAGCGGCTCTGTGTTACGGTGAAACACAAGGTATTTTATAACAGGGCGCGTCACGGGAGAGGTTGGGAAACCTGTACCCAATCCCCTTGTACAATATCGTAGAGAAAAAAGAGTATTTTATTATTTTGAAATTCAAATTATAACACACAAGACATTAACAATCATACATTACAGATCATATGACAGACTAACATTTAGATATTAAAAAGCATTTATTTAATGTTAGAAATTAACATATAGTCCAACTTGTATAAACCGGATATCATCAGGACCAGCATATTTGGCCGGTATAGAGAGGTTTCCGGATTAAGAAGGAAATGTCATACACTTAAGCCGGAAAAGACAAGTTGTAATGATATTTTTATCACATAATCCGCCTGATATGCAGTGATTTCGCCCGTGTAATATAGTTGCGTATGTCACTTGTGTAATATGACCTAAAACGTCATCAGGATATCATCAGGATCAGCATATTTGGCCGGTATAGAGAGGTTTCCGGATTATACATAATTTAATAGTTACGATTAAGAAGGAAATGTCATACACTTAAGCCAGAAAAGACAATGAATAATGATATTTTTATCACATAATCCGCCTGATATGCAGTGATTTCGCCCGTGTGATATAGTTGCGTATGTCACTTGTGTAATATGACCTAAAACGATTTTCATTGGATGGAAATCAATTGTGACGCCAGAGAAAAAACAATAAAATAACGTCAGGAAAAATGACGTGACGTCAGGATAACGAGGACGGCGGGACAAATTGCTGGCGTCTGCTGGATTTTCGGAATACATTTTAGCGTGGAATTCTTTGTTATGCAGGTATTTGTAGTATAAAAAGATAAATAGTATCTTAAATTTGTGTTATTTTCGTATGAGATTTTATGAAACTCGAACTTTTACCTTTTGCTCGCCAAGGCTCGCAAAAAACCTACTTAGACTCATTTCATCAAATCTCATATTAAATGAACACTCATGTAAGATCCTGTTTTCTTTCATACCTACACGTGTAATACTGGCTGGTCCAGGGCAATACACTCATGTCGCCTGATGCTGTATTGCATGGCTACCCATGCAATAAAGCCTCGTGACGTCACGGCGTCAACAAAATCTCTATTTCCTCGGTAAAATTTTAACATTTTTTTCACAAATATGACTGATTTTACTTTAAAAGATCCAAACAACGGAATTCGTGTTGAAAGTATCATGTAATTTTTCTTGTATGGGAAAACGACTTCCAGTCGTGGATTTCATCGAATTTATTTCAAAATGGCGGGATATTTAAGTTGTAAAATTTCAATAAAACGTCGAGGTATGAAAGAAAAATACTCTTTCATAAGTGGATATGAAGGATAGGGATATTCTACCCTCGGGGTCACAAAATGTTACAAAACCCTCGGCAAGCCTAGGGTTTTACTACATTTTGTGACCCTCGGGTAGAATATCCCTATCCTTCATATCCACATATGAAAGAGTCTTATAATATACTGTATATTCCCGCGAATAAATGAACATTACGAATGGAATATACGAATACAAATATAACCGCAAAATTAAATCACGATAAAAGGTCATTAGTAACAAAACACGAATAAAGTCTCGCAAAAAAATGTGTACAGTAATACGCTTTGCTATTTTATGATATAGTTTTCTTTGACTATGCCTTTCTACTTTCAACAATATTTATGTTCTATATAAAAACATCTAAACGAATTTTCATTCCAGACATGTTAGTCGAACTTAACGTTGTTAATATATAGAGAAAATTAACATATCTTCAAACGAATACCTTTTGAAATGCCTCAGCTTGACAGATCTTGGTCTTGGTAAACTCATTGCATCAGCCTTACAAAATCTATCAAACTTTAACAGAAATACCAACATGGGTAATGCATTGATTGGAAAGTTTGACAGGATCGGAGGAAAGTCCTATTTCTATGGAAAGTTTTGAATATGATGCCTCCAATTTACGTCGTTTCAAGAATATGTTTCGTTCTGCATATCTGTGATAATAACGTGAATTAATATGATCATTAGCTACATCATCAACGACCGAGTCTTCCTTCGCCATCCGCCTACAGAATGGTCTGTATAACCACAGTGGACGGGTAGAAGTGTATCATGATGGTCAATGGGGCGGGGTTTGTGAAAGAGACTGGAGTTGGAATGATGCAAATGTCGCATGTAGGATGCTGGGATATACGTAAGTATTATTTTTTTGTTTAAATATTGTTACATTTCTTCTAAAATCCTTTGTATCGCTCCTAGTCATAGACGTTTGTGTGGATTGTAGGCCACTTTGGCCTTAGACAATTATTGGGGAAGGAGAACAGAAACTGTGTAAGTCTTTGTTCTGAGAGTTGTAAGATTTATTTGCGTGTGGGTAAAAACACAAAAAAGCTAAATGTATATGTATACTGGGACGAAATGTCGTTTGCAATTGATTTAGCTAACTGTAGAAAATGCATTTGATCTGAAGTACAGCTAGTATACAGAGAGGGGCCGCGGTGGCCGTTTGGTAAAGATGCCCCGAGATATTACCTCAAGCCCTCCACCTCTGGGATGCGGGTTCGAATCCGATGTGGGGCAGTTGCCTGGTACTGACCGTTGGTCGGTGGTTTTTCTCCAGGTACCCCGTCTTTCCTTCACTACAAACCTGGCACGCCCTTACATGACCCTGGCTGTTAATAGGACGTTAAACTAATAAAACCAAAACAGTATACAGATAATCCGAATATGACTT
This sequence comes from Argopecten irradians, assembly GCF_041381155.1. Taxonomy (NCBI): domain Eukaryota; kingdom Metazoa; phylum Mollusca; class Bivalvia; order Pectinida; family Pectinidae; genus Argopecten; species Argopecten irradians. The sequence goes on from NC_091149.1 coordinate 27,037,693, forward strand.
TTAACTGTCAGTTTTTGTTTTTGTCAGAGTTATTCCGAGATATCAGGGCCATATCACATAAAGAGACCGCAGAACCAAATGATTTCGCTATATACGATATATTAACGTTTGCCACTGTCCAGGTTAAATGCTAAATGGAGTTTTCAAGTCTGGTCACCCGTCAGTAACTCTGAAGAATGACATCTCGCATACCTGTAAATATCTACCATCTTGCTAAACTTTTATGTGGGGAGTGCCATCTTATGTTGAATTCCGCACCAAAAATTGACCAAAATATTGATGAAATTCCAATATTGATTACCTCCCCCTGTCAGACACCCACTTGACAGAATTTTAAAATTTCTTTATATATTTTACATCTACATGTATTGCCCAACCCACACATAAAACATTTGAAAGTGGTGCGCCCTGAATACCCAATCAGCAGGCTCCGAAACATTCACCTCTATATGAAATCTTGTGCCCAAAAGGGGATTTCCAGGAATCTCTTTTTGGTTTGATTCTGCGGTCCCTAAATACAATGCAAGAAAATTTCATTTCTGTTAAAAATGAGCATAGCAATAGATCTTAATATCTACATGTACTTTTTAGGAAGTTATCGCTCACAAACGTCGGAATAAAAGAACAGTTTCCATTTGGAAACAAAACTGATAGCTGTAATGACGACATTCTTATATGTTCATTGTCTTCAGAGTTACAATATTGCGGTTATGGTATATTTTGATTAAGATGAAGTGCAAAGAAGTAATATAAATATGAAAATTAAAAGTACTTATCAATCATAAATTTGATATAACTGACAGTAACGGAACTATAACAAGTTATTATGATGATACAATGGATTCGACCGTATATGAATGGTTTGGTAACGACACGGATCCGGGTATTATATGGATGAGTGGAGTTCAGTGTGACGGTACGGAGACTAGTCTCGTGGATTGTCCTTTTGATGGTTGGGGTGTCGGAAGCTGTTCAAGTCCCGCTTATGTCGTCTGCTACAATGAAGGTAATTGACTCAGTAGATTGATGAAATATGCATTATCAATACATTTCTTTGCACGGACGGCCTCCCGTGTATGCAATGAGTTGCAGTTTGTGAATGTTTGTATGTTTTATTCCGTATTACAAGGAGACACAACGTAAAACATACCGCAGCCTCCCAAAAAAGACATCCATTTACTACAACATATTGCACACACGGAAGATCGTTCTTCAATAACTCCGTCAGTTAACTAATAGTACATTGAGCTGATATCAAACCAGACAGATGTAAAATAAATAGGAAAAAGTCTGTAGTTTCTTTGCATTGTGGATGATACATGTTGACAACGAACAACTATTTATTCTGACAGACGATTCACCCATGGATGTTCGCTTAGTGATCGGGAGATCAGATGGATATGGAAGTGTCGAAGTTTACTACAACAGTATTTGGGGAGGATTAACCTATCTTAGGTTTTGGCATAATGAGGCCAAGGTTGTGTGCAGGATGCTTGGATATAGGTATAACGCATCTCTACTGACTTTTGATTTTAGTTGTAACATAATATATACAAATAAACACAACACGAATATACAGCAGTCTCCCAAAACATACACCCGCACTTCATACACGCAACACACCACAGACATGGGATACTATCTTTACATGACCCTGGCTGTTAATAAGACGTTAATATTATCAAACAAAACAAACAAAGTAACATAATAGAAATCTATATATGCATAAAATCAGGCGAAATATTAATTAGTATTTATTTGTTTAACATCCAACGTTACCAATAAAGTGTCATTAAAAGACGGCTTCTACTCAATGCGCTATACACTATGAAATTTTAATAATCTTAAATGTGAGTATCTTGTATTTCCATGGTCTTTGCCTTTTATCGTAACTATTTTCGTTAGCCTTTTTACTTTTGTTTTGATATGCATATATATAGATGTTCCCCAACGAGTGACTGTTGTTTATCATGTTTATCAAACTCGAGTTAGTTAATTTACAAATTTTGAAAAGACACGAGCTTTAGCGCGAATGTCTTTTGAAAACTTGAAAATTAACTAACGAGAGTTTAGATAAACATGATAAACAACAGTCACGCGTTGGGGAACTTATTTATCCCATAACTTTAGCCCTATATTTATACCGAGGTGACCATTTTCTCGTCTTCATTCAGGGAAACCTACCACCAGACATTGTGTAGTGATATCTTTCCGCCATCAAATATAGTGCCTAAATTGAGAGCCAATATTCTATTGTTCGATACTTTGAATAAGCAACTACCTGTTAAACAGTAAATATAATGCTATTTAAAAGAAAATGCGCTATAAAAAGTAGCCCGAAGTTGAGAGCCAATCGGAATCAAAGGATCTTGGAATTGACCAATCAGAGGCGCCGTAGGTGTTTATACACTGGAGTGTGTAAACATAAATGATAACCAACTGCTATGGAATTTATCACATGGCTTTTCCATTGTGAAACATGCATACGTATGGGATAAATACGTTTAAAAAGAAGACTATTATAATATTGCAATACGTTTTCTCATATGAAATTCAACTTGCATTCCCGACAACAAGGTGATGTTTGTAGAAATGTATTTATGAATTATGTTATTCATGTTTTAGTCATGGGGTTTCTTACGGTGCCTCAGATATACCGTTCACAACTATTCCATTATGGAGATCAAGAAGTTGTACAGGCAATGAAACAAGTTTAGCAGACTGTCCATTTGTTATGTATCATCATGGTAACCGTCACACATTGAGCGAAGGTCTAGGTTGCGGAGCTGCGCTATGTTATGATGACCCACAAGGTATGTTTTAACAACGAATATCACGGGATAAGGCTTCATATAAGTTGGGGAATCTGTACCCAATCCCATTGTACAATATCTGATAGAATTGTGTTAATTTGAAATTTAAATGATATCACACAAGGCATTACAAATCGTATATTACAAATAATAAGATAATAACATTTAGACATTAAAAACATACACATACTGTACATCTTGTCTAAACCGGATGTCATCGCGACCAGCATATTTGGCCGGTAGAGTGAGGTTTCCAGATTATACATGGTTTAATTATTAAAATTAAGAAGGATATGTCATTACAGTTGACCTGAAATACAGATGTCCGGATTAGACAAATTGTAGATTGTATTCCCACAAATCAATGAAAATTACGAATGGAATGCACGATGGAAATTCCAGGTAAAACACATATTAAACATATCCACATCATATTGACTTAAACTACAATTAATACCATAACCACACTAATTTCATCACAGTTTATATTTGATTTGGTAAATCATACTATCTCTATTGCATCTATTTATAAAATTACGAAACCTGTTACTATTTTTGTTTTGTCTTGTTCACTTGGTAACGTAATGTCTGTGGCGTGTTTTGTCATTGTTTGTGTCTGTTATGGATGGATTTGAGAAACAGATATAGAGAGAGTGTGTGAATCATTGATATTTATCCTTTTTGTGGTCGTATATATTCAAAATATTTACCTTTTTGTTGATACAATGTATAATGGATTACATATACTGTAAACCAACTAATTTTCGCGTTTTTTTATGTTGATCAGGACTCGCGAAAATCAATGACCGCGACAAGGTTTTAACTGCCAGTATAACACATCATTTTAACTGAAAATCGCAAAATCGTCACAATAATATATAACGCGATATTTTCACGAACGTTGGTATACAGTAGTATGCATAGCATTTTATGATATTGATTTCTTGATATCCATTCCGTATATACTTTCTGCTTTTATCAATAATTGTGTTCAAAATGAACAAATTAAAATGAATCTTAATTCCAGACAGTTAAGTCGAACTTAATTTTGGCAATATATTAATAAATGTTATTTTCCTACAAACGAATACATTTCAAACAACTCAGTATGACATATATTAGTGTTGGTGAAACATTCTTGGATCAGCTGTACGAATACACTGACAGAGGTACCAAGGTAATGTATAAATTTGAAAGTTTGACAGAGCCGTTGGCAATCAAGTAGTGAATATTAGGCAATAGTAGAATTAATATTTTTATGAAGTTGTTCATTTTATAGCACTTTATATATTGAATGGCCAATTCGTTTATTGTCAAGTTTCTGTGCACACGCTTTACCCTAATAAAGTAACTATCCTACTCATAAAGTCATTAGGATCCTATGTGATCATGTTTCTGGCTACCATTATAAATTATTATTGTTCTTTTGTCGATTTTTATGATCTCTTCCCTTGGTATTGCTCTGAATTTATATGTACACTCATTATTTTTGTCTAAACATTCTGATTGGCTCAAATCGAGAATCAAATCGTAGGATTTCAACGCTTACAAAAATGCTCCAAAAATAGAAACATTCGGTTATTAATTAATAATACAAATCCTGTTGTGGTTGGCTTGTTTTACGTTATGATAAAAACACATTCTCTTAACCTACTTATCAATAATGAATCATTGTTGAGGTCAATATGATGCTACATTGATCCGGTATAATCTAATAATGACCGAGATGGAAGCTACATGCCCTGATTAAGAACCCACAACATCACAGTTGGAGAGTTTGGAAAGACGGCGTGTAGTTACGGTAGTCACGTGGTGCTTTCGAGAACGATGTTACAATATCGTTTCGTTAAAACGTGGGATCCACTTACCTATGTTCAATATTTATTTTTGTATAAAAAAATCCGAATTATTACCTTTCATCTTCACTTCTGTTCATTTTTTATTTCTATGTTACAGTAGTGTATAACATGATTTTTCCAGAACTCTTCTGAGTAAATATTATCAGTGCGACAGATACGTAACACGTATCACTAGAACTTTATCATACATTCAAGAAAGAGTATGTTATACAATCATTTATCATTGTTCAATAATCGTATACAAATTGTACCTTTGATTGAAAGTTTAAAATACCGTGAAAGTAAAACAAGTCAACCACAACACAGATGCGTATAACTATTCCAAATTTTGGGCCCCGAGTAGAACCACGTCCACGTCGTGGGGCTCGGTAACATACTAGGTATGGTATGGCGAAGTGTTCTACGTATAACTGATATACACCGTTTTTTATTTCACCGAACTTAATTTGACACTGAACATTCACATACTGTAAACATACTTATTTTTGTCGTATTTAACCAATGAATTTCGTTAATCCATATCCGAGCTAATTGTGCATTTGTTTCGCAATCGCTCTAAAGTCTGACTGCGCTAAAATAAACACATTTGTAGCACATGTATTAATATATTCGGAAATATTATCGCATCAAAGTTACAAGTGCCATAACTGGGCGAAAAGTTTGACATTGTTTCTTTTTTCTCCATGAATCTAATGAAAACCAACAAATTTGATGAATAAAGCTGTAAAAAAAGCATCCAAATGAACTGAGTAGCATGTATGATGCCTAATAAACAGAAGTTACAACTCAAAAGTCATACACTGTACATACACCGTAAACATCTTGTTTTAATGCGTTATGTATGTTAGAGTGTAAACTTACCTTGCAAAAAAGTAAAAATGAAATTTTAAAAAAAGTTGGCTTCATAGTTGGACTTATGTACTCATCTCACTGTACTGTAAAAGTGGATACAACTATTTCTGGCAGTACTGCCAAAAACATTTTCAGCTTTTATTTGTACTTTATCAAAACATTGTATACATACATTGTATTAAGTATTAAAATTATCAAATGTTGATACCTGTAGTGTTACTCCAACAGGGATTGATAAGTATAAGTATAGGTGTGAGGAGATTCATTATTATCACATCAAGGTTCCAGTTCTGAAGCATCATCTACGTGATAGGTTTATACGATATCTGTCATTTGGTCGCAAAATCCACGTGTTGTACAACGATTTCACGGGGTTTGTTGATGGTTATGGTAGCTCACCTGCCCGAGAGCAGGTGGGATTTTGCCGTGGTGCGGCGTCAATCGTCCGTTTGTCCGGCGTCAATATTTCAATTTAAACAACTTCTTCTTCAAATGTTGTAGACTTCGACTAATAGCATGCCGGGATGAAGGCCTACACAATTTGTTAAACTGAATGACATTGACATTCATTCAAGCAATCTGATTAAAATACATACTTATCAAACGTAGTGATAATAAGGATCTGTATTTTAATCAGATTGTCATTCAAGATCACAAATATTAAAATATTTAAACGACTTGTTAATACCCAGGAGATCTAAAACATCTCCGCACATGTAGTTTAGTAAGGCAGGTACATATCTAATGTAGTTAAAAAGGACAACTTGCTCTCTCAGACTTTGCTTACTGGACAAGTGAGGTTTAGTGTTAGTTGTATTTTGAAAACTTTGGAAATATTTTGTTTCGGTAGGCCACTTTTATTGCTAATGATTATTTTACAACGATGTTGGTATATTTTTCGTTCATCTTACTTAGAACATATTGTATTGACTTGTTTGTAGCAAATAGAAAATATTATATTGAGGGCCAAGATTTTAAAGAAAAGTATCCGCGTTATCCAGCTTACATGAAAAATACTGCACTGTACAAAACATCGTTTACAGTACACCAAGATATGTAATTAGTAATTATGGAGTTTGTGTGTTAAAATATACCTACATGTATATTCAACCCATGACAGACATTTTTTTGCGGATGTCAAATACAACATTACTTAATTTTACATAGCGTGACATTTAACGCAAATAAGCCTGAACTTCAATTTAACGAAATCAACAGGATGAATATTTCAATATGACTATTATTAGGGAATTGCTATTAACATATTGACATAGGGAACAAGAAATATGTCAAATAAAATTCACGGACCAAAGGGAAAAAAACTGGAATTCAAGTTATTCAACCTCTGAGAGTAGCCATGTGTCCGTTCCATGTTTGTGATTACTTCCATCCAACATTTTACGCATCATCCGGTTAAAGGTTGCACCATAGTTCACTAACTTGAATGGTAGCTTACGGAACTGATAATATCCTTCATCAGTTCTAAATGCTGTCATATGTCGCGAAGATTCTTCGACAAGACTATAGATATCCAATATCCTTTCGGGAGATCCAGTTTCGAAAAGAAAATAGTTTTGTGGAGTCCTGTAAGAATGTTCTCCATATCATCCATGGGTTCTGGGTGAAATCTCGTTATCGCGTTTAGGCGACGGTAGACAACACATACACGATTTGTGTTGCCGTTTTTCTTTACCATAACAATGGGAGCACTATAGGAGAAAGTTGATTGCTCTACAATCTCCATGTTTATCATTTTCTTGACCTCCTTGCGTATGGAATAGGATACGGTTTTACACAAATATGGAGTCGCTAGTTATTTCTATGCAATGTTCTTGTAAATGAGTCGTACATGGAGTGTCCGTAAAGATATCCTTAAACTCTCTCAAGAACCTGGTGACTTGATTACGCTGGTCCTTCGTTAACTCCTCGATAACAACCACGCCCTTATATGTATCGACTCCTGTAATATATCCGAGCTCGAGTAGGTGTTCATCCTCTACAGCTCCGATGTCCTCGTGGTAATCATTTTATTGACTATTTCAACTACATTATATGGACCTTTACATTGTAGTAACAACTTGTTTTAATCTGTCGGTAACAAAACGAGAACTATATGGCCGACTTCGAGATATCGATATATTATCTTTTTGTCGTAATGTCGTTTATAGGTCTTCTGCGCAGAACTTAGACTCCCCCTTGCGATTTTTCATGTTTCCTCTAACTTATCCCTCAGATCAAGCAACGTGTTTGTATGTTGTTTTTACCTCTGAGGTTCCATCCAACTCTTCTGTCCATATTTTTTTTAGAGCTTGCATCGGTCCTCTCACTGTCCTTTCATACAATTACTTAAAAGGCGCAAATCCTGTGCTGGCCTGTGGCACTTCTCTATAAGCAAACAGTACTGCTGGTAAGTAACTATTCCAGTCTTTGGGTCTTTCCTGACACATTTTCTTCAGCATGATTTGGAGAACGCCATTCATGTGCTCGCAAAAACCTTTGCACTTTGGATTATACGATGTCGTAAACAGTTGTTTCACAAATACTTGCCTACAGACTTCCTCTAAAAGCTATGATGTAAACTGTGAACATCTATCACTTAAAATCTCCTTCGGAAATCCATTACGACAGAAAATTCCGAGCAGAGCTTCAGCAACCCTCTCAGTTTCAATCCTAGGGAGGGCTATTGCCTCGGGGTATGTGGTCGCGTATTCTACTACAGTCAATATATACCGATTCTTGTCCTCCGGGATAGGATGTGTCGGTCCTATAAGGTCCACAGCCACTCCTGATATGGTTCCTCTATAAGAGACATCTTCTCTCCTAGTGTTACCTTAGTAATCCTCCCTCTGGCATGGTCTTTTGGCAAATTGTAACATGACTGACAACATCGTGTAACGTCTCCTGTAATCCCCGGCCAATGAAAACTTGTCGATATCCGATCTATGGCTTTTTTGAATTCTCAGATGGTCTTTTGCTTGTGATCTGGTCATAACAGCTGACACTTGTGCCCTCTCACTAAGCGGTTTCCAGTCCTCATTAGCTGTTAGACTCGAACTATCTATGTTTCCAATGACATGGTCATATATAGGGTTCTTCATGCACATAGCCTCAATCTCCCAAGTGAAGTATGAGGAATCCACCACAACTTAAGCAATCTTGAACCGTCGCACCGTTTCCATCTGTCAACACACATGGGTGTTCCTTTGAGGTAAGCTGGTCAGGCTGGACTAAGTCTTCTCTAACAGCAGCTGTACTTCATTCAGTATCTGTCAAGACTTGAACCTCGTGTTCTCCCAAGTATCCTTCTTGAATGGGCATATCGCTGTCATCGACAGGAAGTAAACGTCCCAGCGCCTTCGAAACCTTCTGTTCTTGTATGTTTGTACAGTCGTCCCATACATCACTAACCTCCTTAATTGCAATCTCGATTCCCTTTAAGTCAATATCCATCTTATCCTTCACAGTCTTTCATTCCATAGTTTTCCATAACGCTGCTTTCTTCACTACCGTTTCACTTCTGTTTCACACTATCCACAGTGCAAATTTTCCCAATTGTAAATGGTCTCTTTTAATGTGGCCTCCCCCGTTACAAATGAAACAGCGTCTGGTTGACTTCATACCATTACTAGTCTTTGTACTGTCACTAGCGTGTTTCTGGTTTTCTTGGTAATGACCTTTGGCATGGTTTTGTCTATCCTTGTTGTCATGTGGGGTCTTAATGTTCTTAGTAATGCCTCAACCATGTGCTTCCATGTACTGTTCAGCCAAGCATGTCGTTTCCTCCACATCCTTTGGAAGTCGTTCCCTCAGAAACACAGCCATTTCTGCAGAACATGTCTGAATGAAGTGTTCCCTAACTAACAAGTCCTTCAATCCTTCATAAGATTCCTCAATCTCTGCCATGTCTGTCCATCTCTCTAAGTACCTGTTAAGTCGGGCTATAAAGTGGAAAGCTGTCTCTCCCTTTCTCCGAAATGCCTCCTCTGTGAGGTCGTAACGTCTCAGTAATGCCTTTTTTCAAATCTCCATACTTATCGATAAGCGTGGGCGGCATGCTAGAATAACCTGTAAACCTTTCCTCGTTAGTAAAGGACTCAGGCTTACAAGCTAGGTATCTTCGGACCAACCCTTTGATAAAGAAAACTATTCAAACCTGTAAGAATGCATCTAAATCATCCTTCTGCTCATCAAATCTGGGTAACCTAGGCTTCAGTGACTTAGACCTGGAGTCCTTAGTATTAGCTCTGGTAAACTCACTACGCACTTCCTCCGCTTTAGGTTTCGCCATCACAACATCCGCCTATATCTTGACTGTCTCAATCTCTAATTGTCGAGCCGACTCTGCATCCTTGCTTGCAGCCTCATCTTTCGCCTCAGATATGTCAGGAGCTCTCTCTTCCCTCGCCAAGAAATCTTGCTCCTTCGTGACAATAAGTTTTTCAAACTGCTAATCTTTAATTCCTAACCTTTCCCCATATGATAGCCATTTTTCGTAATCCATCGTTTTATTCCCAGTTGATCACGCCACATAAAAATGGACAATAAAATCAATGGTGCTATATTCTCATGAAATAATTGACAATATATTCCAAAATGTCAATGTCTCGTCACTTTCAAATAATTGTTTAATTTAGTGTACTCATTTACCAAGTAGCTATATCCAGTGCACTTTTACACTTTATAAGTGACAATGTGATTCCTATCAACAAAACCATAAACGAAAATAAACTCTTGTTTTACTAAATAGTTCCAAACTATTTATCTATGTATTCCGAAGGAGAATCTAACCTAAAATAGTATCTCATTATTTTATTTTCAATAGAATAACTCTATGTGACTGCGGCCTACTCGTTACTTACTGTTCTAGCCAACAGTTTAAAAATGTTCACAAAACTGTCTTGTGATATCTCAAAGTACCTAAGTATAGTGTTTAGCCTCTCCGACAGGTCAAAACAATCTATAAATACCTACGAAAATGTAGTATATCTACAACTAAAATATAGAACAATGGTGATGTAGTAACCAAATTACTTATTGCATAGAATAACAGCCCGTATTTGTAAATAGTGCTCGATCTATTCTTACACTATTGTACAGAATAACAGTCTCTAAAAATACTGTTGTGAAACCTCGTGCAATGCCACACATGAAACTACACGTTAACTGGTAATGAAAGTAAACTCACCAGGAACTGTGGCTTTTGACGAGTACAGGCATAAACATACAGGTCATCTACAGTCAATACAAGACATAGTCAATATGCCAACACATATAAGCTACGTAATTCACGTGTAAACTGGATGGTGCTGGATTCAAGACTGGCGAGATTTGTCAACTAGCTGTCGGACGCACACAGATGCCAAAGGTATCTCGAATACCCGCAGCATTTCGACTACTCGAACAAACCCAGTTTCACTACACATTTTCCCGTTTTAATGTTCCTCCTTCATCGGAAGCCAAGTATGAGTTCCCAACGTTATTGCCTGTTTGATGTTGTATCAAGGAGTATTGAATATGACCTCTGACCTTGTGACAATCTGCATATATACTAAAATTATGTCTCCGCACATGATAATTACTGACATGAGACATCATGACGAAAAAAAGCTTCAGCTCACCACTATGCAGGGGCATGAAGCTATCTGACAGTGTGGCTTCGTAGATTATATGTTCAAAGACTTCTGCTAACCAGCTAGAATAATGGTGTGTTGTTGTAAGGTTCATTTCTTGAAATGTATGCTTTCTACAATACCATTATCTACGAAGGTGGCATGGTGTCTTTGGCTTTAACACTATAGAGATAATGCTTCTGCTTAGATAATCCCGAATTCGAGCATTTTCTCTAAGTGCCTTTCCCACAAAATTGATGTTAGACGGATCTTCTTAGACATATTTGGAGCCTACTTACCGTAGTTACAACCGCAAACAATACCTGCGATGACCAAAATATTCATCAGGAATTAAAAGTAAAATTTGACACAATGTTTGGAGTCATGTTGTTCTTACTATGAACTGATGCTGGTGTCTTGTCTCTTGTAGAAGATTTAAGCTGCTTGCTGACCTTGGCTCCAACTTCTGTAGCAGAGCGTTGAACCCAAGATTCCCGTCATGCTGAACTGCCGAAGCATAGAAATCGCTGGCTTTGCTTACTAAGCTTCAACATAGCTGGTCTCTCATCTCATGGGTCCAGTTTCTTGCCACAACATACCTCATGAACTTGTAATTAAAGCCAACCCAGTAATCGTCACCATTGAACTTTAAACCTTTTGAATGGGTATCATTCAGAGAATCTGAGTCAATCCCATCTGGGGCTTGCTGTCCATGTGTTGGTACTGGCTGAGGCTGATCTTGTAAAAGACCCTCAAGTTGATTACATCATTCCCAATGAGGTTCATCTTGTGTTTGGTCTACATGCTTACCTTGGAGTGTATCTCTTGGTTTGTACCCCAGTTTACCTTGTGTCAGGTCCACTGGCTGCTCTCCATGTTGTTATTTCTGTAGTACCTGACCGTGTGTTGGTAGTTCACCTTGGGATGGCACTTGATCTTGTTCAGAAGTCATTTGACCTTCAGACTGATCTTAGGGCTGACCTGTGTTTTCAGATTCAAGATTTCCTTGGTGCTGACATTGAGGGTGTACTCCAATTTGAACTTCAGTTGGCACATGACCGCGGGGTTGTCCTGAATGTACATCTAGATGATTTCCTTGAAAGTGATCATAGGTTTGCTCCCCAAGATGGCCTTAAGGCAATACTTTACCTTGAGGTAGAACTTTACCTTGAGGCACCAGTGCTGTATATCCAGGCGGTGGACTAGGTGTCAGATATCCTGGTGTTTGAGGCGTTGGGTAACCATTGTTTGGGTACATACCTGGCCAGTATCCATAGAGGAACATCTGGTATACCTGAGAGTATCCTGGTTGTGTTTGTGACATGTATGGGGCTTGTAATCCACCATTCACGCCATTAGGCCTATACATGCTCAATGGGTCAGTCGGGTACATACCAGGTGGAACTTTATGAAAGTGCTGTCTCTGTGGCATATACATGTATCCCTGGTTACCGCTGTAAGTGCCTGGGTTTATAGATGTTGTCTGCTGAGGAGTTTTCATTAATGGATAGCTACTCACCGGTATGGTCATGGGTGATTAGGATAAGTGCGAGACTTGTGGTATCACGTCATTTCAATAAGGTGTAGTGCTAGCCATGACAGGAATAGTGTTCATCCTATCAGCTGAATCTGGCCTCTCCTCCCCACTAACACTGAGCTGAAACCTGTATTTCCTCTGCACCATCCATCTCATTTTGATTGTCAGGTTAGGCTCAAAGTCCACAATCTTCATTATCTTCTTTGGCACGTAGTCACAAGTACATGTACATTCTCCCCTATCCTATGAAAAGACTCTGATATGGCAGTCATTTTGGTAAGAAGTAGCGTGTTATTCAAAAGAGGGAACACACGAAATTACAAAGCAATGCGAAAAATAACTTATCAATGATAAACTACCATTCCTCACGAAATATCAGAAAATTTTGAAAAAAAATACATTTCAACAAAATGGTTAAGGTTTTTTTAATGCTATGTAAGCAAACATTTATATCAAATATATAATATCGTAAGGGCTAAATTACAATTGATTAAGTAAACACTGAACAAAAAGTAAATTGTTAAACAATGACATTTACAACCTTGCAAAAATATTCTTTAAAAAAACCCGCAAAAAATAGCCTCAAGACATTAAGTTATGCAAACGAAATGTTCCGCACAAAAACAGCAAAACATATATACAAAAATGAGCCTAAAATATCACGATTTATAAAATAACGAAACAGTGAAATAAATTAACAAAAGCAGTATACTTCACAAAAATTATCAGCGACACATAATAAATCCAAATGGCGACAATGCACGTGCTTTTAAAACTCGACAAAAATGCCAGGTCCGTAATTTGCGACGACGATAATGTTGTAATACCTCGTGCAGTGCCACACATGAAACTACACGGTCATTGAAAATGAAAGTATACTCACCAGGAACTGTGGCTCTTAGTGAGTACAGGCATAAACATACAGGTCATCTACAGTCAATACAAGTCATAGTTAATATATCAACATATATGGGCTACGTAATGCACGTGTAAACTGGCTGGCGCTGGATTCAAGACTGGCGAGATTTGTCAACTACCTATCGGACGCACACAGATACTCGAGGTATCCCGAATACCCGCGGCATTCCGATATTTACGACTACTCTACCAAACGCTGTTTCACTACAATGCAAGACCCGACCTACTCTAATACACTTAGCACATGAATGTTTCTACTATACAGTATTTAATTTCCATAACCCTTCCTACATTGAGTTGCAGTATCTCAGACAGCGACATTGCTTTGTTAATGTTTACCTCTATTAATAGTGAACATGTAAACACTGTCACTAAACTCAGTACGCATTGCTCATTTACACGTACAATACCAACAACCAATTTTATTCACATAGCTCAGCGTTTTACCCAGTTACAATTGTAAGCCAAAATTTCACTTAACAAATTCGTCAGCAGACGAGCCCCCAAATTGTCACAAACGTTCACAAAATGTTAATTCTATATGTTCTTGGATCTTTTCTTGGGTAGCAGTGCTTTAACTGAGCTGAGTGACAACATAGGCCTTGGTATACATTTAACAATTTAATAAGCATAAACATAGATAAATACCATAATGTAGTCCATGTGTTGGGCACCAACGACACTTATGATTTCACAGTTCATGAGTTCATCTCCGTGTACCGTCCACGATTCAGCGCGTCCCGCGCACGCTTCGTAACATCTCCATTCGTGAATTATCTATGTCACCTCACCACTATACCATGATGCGAAATCAGTCATTCTCTACATATGTATGGAAGCAATTTAGTCCATGTTATCACTGAGCACACTTAACTGTAGTGTAATTCGCTCCATCCGCTTACGTCGTCCCATTGTTTCCGCTTCCCGCGTTGCGTCCAAGCTGACAATACCCTTTTTTCATCACGGTATTCCATCAAGGGCGGTAACTATTCCCAACTACCACCTTATAGGGAACACCACACCAAGTTCCGGGCGCGATTACAAGTATATCAAGGATATGTCTTTCCGAAATATTGTGTCCACACACAAATATATCACTTTAAAGTGTGTCTGGAATAGCGTTGCCCACACAAATAGTATCTGTTATTCTCATCAAAATTATCAATTTTAACACTTGTACATTTTGGGTTCCAATGCCTCTTGTAACGAATGAATGACTTTACTGGACACATATGATCGTCTGGAACATATAAGAGTAACGACATACCCTAAATAATTGGAAAAAATAGTCTCACTTTCAAAGGTCTTAGTAATACTGTCTAAATAAAATGAAAGCTATATTAACAACATAAATTTAATGAAATGATGCTTGACGTCAACGTGCTACGCATATTTTCCTGACTTACCTAGCCTGGCATACATACGACCATCCGCGGTGTTCAGATCGTCCTGTTGGTTTTCTGTAGCTTCATCTTTAACCATGTACACGTACATATTGCCTCTTTTCCAACCTTCACATAAACCTTCCGTAGCTTCCCTGCTAAATCCAATGGTTCTAGGGATTTAAACTCATGGACATGTCCCTTTTCTTATAAATAGTCACGCAAAATCTAAGTCTCCATGGCATGTTTGGTATTCTTGCTATGTATGTTTTTAAGTATAGTCTTCAGATCATCCTCGGAAACAGAACCAAAACGTTTGTTATCCATTTCCAATACAGTGTCGTCTGCCATATTGTTTAGAATATATACTGCCTGAGAATCGACAATGTTCTATTTTGATCGGTCAAAAATACGGAAGACATGAAAAAATACCCTGTTCCTATTTATAGCCAGGTAACCGGATTTGCAATGTCAACCTCTGAACAGGATTTCATCAATCGCAGGTTGACGTTGCATTTTGTCAACACCTGTCCATGCGGTCAAGACCAATCAGAAAACGGCAAAACTCACAGTAATATATCAAATGAGGATAACAACTTTAGATAAATACGACTCTATCACCCAGTACTCGCCGTGTCCTCTCTACATAACATGTAGTTAATACATTAATTCTAGATAACATGTAAAATGTAACCACTTCAAACCATTATATTCGATAAATAAAAAAGCTTAAAACTGGAACAGCTATTAGAGATGTTATGTTTTTTGTAGGTGTAAACTACTACCCATAGCTGTAAATATATTTTACATACATGTATGATACGAATTCTTCTCTGTACAGGTAAAAGGAAAACATTTTATGTTTTATGTGTCGTATTTTTCATAGAAGAGATTGTAATTTGTTATTCACCACAAAAATCAAATTTTACTATCATCTTGAGAATTATAATACTTGCAATGCATGATTTTTGCAGTACTACCAAAAATCAATGTACCTGCATTTGCAGTGTAGGGCAATAAGTCCTTGATGCAAAGATATAGTCTACAATTACATTTTACATTTTCACACTATCTTATTTAAAAAGACACAACACGAATACATGTATACCCAGTCTCCCAAACCACAAACTGGCATTTCATATACGCAACAAACCCCATACATGAGAGGCCGTCCTTACATGACCTGGCTGTTAATAGGACTTTAACGTAATCAAACAAAAACAAATCTTTTTAGTAATTTTAAAATGATATCTTCATACGTATGTTTCCATCTAAACATTCATAAGACATAAAGGCAAGAATTTTACAGAACATAGATTACGTGTTTTAACTAATGCGTACAAGTCACCATACATGGTTTTTTTTAAATCTTATAATGATTTATTGGGAAATAGCGATCGTACACCATAATCCTTCAAATAAATCTGATTAAAATAAAGATCACAATTACCATTCTGTTCAATTATCAAACATTGTACATTATAATAACGATCTGTATTTTAATCAGATCCATTTGAACAAAAGGTTTTCGGGTGTATCATGTTCAGCCTTATTCCATTTATAGATTAGTTTAAACATACAAAATGACAATTTTTAACAGGAAATGTTGACATTGTTTGAGCAGCAGTATTTTAAATATCGACACAGAGGCATGTTTACTTGTGTCCACGTATCTTAACATATTGTTAACATTGACATTTAATAGCCTGATTCGTAAAGAACACACATATTCCAGATAAAACCAAAGGCCGGTGTCCCATTTTCAACGTTACACCAATCGACCCCCTACCAAGTTCTTCACGGGTCGCTGAACCGCATGTGTGTACAAATGCAAGACTGCAATTGTTCAGAAATATGTTGGTACTTGTCGCATTCCTCGCTCATGTACTTCCTCTACAACTATAGTGGTGGGTTCGTCGCTACGATCCACTTCTCATTTGTAATTTTAACTGACAGGGAACACTGAAAGAAAATCGTTATTGAAAACGGGAATTGTTTATCACCAGAATTCGTCAACACCAATGATATATATAGACCGTGACAGGCAGACCGAGAGAGGACACGGCGAGTACAGGGTGATGGTGTCGTACATACCTATATTGATTGTCCTCCTAATATATTGGCATCATTCGACAGGTAAAGTTACTTTATTCGGTGTCAGTTTTGTAGCAAATTTATGTTTTAACACTTTCGTAATCCCTGCATGTTTAGTTGTATCGCTTGTTTTTTCTTGTTTTTTCTTTTTTTTTGTAGGTTATCTGTATTTATAGTCATCATGCTCCGTCCGTCGTCGTGCGCCGTGCGTTTTCATTCAAACAACTTCTTCTCAATAACCGGAAGGCTCAGAGTACTCATATTTGGCATGTAGGTTGCTGGGATACTCATATTGGGCCTACAGCATGCTGGGATGAAGGGCTACCAAGTTTGTTCAAATGAATGACCTTGACCTTCATTTAAGGTCACAGGGGTCAAATAGGCTAGAATTCTTTTAAACAACTTCTTGAGAATAACTAAGAAGCCTAGAAAACCGATATTAGACCTGTGACATGCTTGGATGGAAAGCTACTATATTTGTTTCATAAAAATGACCCTGATCTTCATCCACAGGGGTCAAATAGACTTAAATCTTTAAAAGAGTATGTAGTATTGTGTCAATAGTCAGAGGACCGTTAAGGCACATGGGCCTCTTGTTTCCATTTTAAAATGCTACACCGCTGACGTATTTTTAATCAAGAATTGAAGCAGACAAATTCGTATTTTTTTTCTTGTGCTACAAAACTGTCAAACGTTATACCATCTTTGAAAAGTTTTAGCTCCTTATTTTGGTTCAAGATAAAATAAATCTTATAATTGTGTCCTGACAAAAATCCATGGCTCTATACTTTATATTGGAATGCAATTATGTTTGAGCTTTGTCTGTTTGTTTGATTCAACTAATATTCTAGTAACAGCCAGAGTAATGCAAGGACGATCTTCCATGTATACGGTGTGTTACGTGTATGAAGTGCGTGGTGCATGTTTCGGGGACTGTGGTATATCCTGTTGTTTCCTCTTATGTTACCCTTTTTGTAGTGCTATATCACTGAAGCTGAAGCATGCCACCTAAGACACCAAGCAACATATCCCACCCGGTCAACAATCGATTTCAAGTCCATAATTTACAAAAAAATGACAAGTATCATCCCTATAAGATACTGACTGAAAATTATACAAATTGTTGGCCGGACCCCCTGGGTACATGAGAGTTTGAGGCAAAATTTGGCTGTTTCCATAGAAAAACGACTTCTTTCTCGAATTCATACAATTAAGTATTGACCCCCGTGGGCCTGAGAGGCGCGGCCAAAACGGTTACTTTGGTTATTTTATACAAACAACTTCTTAAAACTTATTAAAACTTATGACAGGCTTTTAACATGATTATACGCCTATTAAATATTCTATAAAAAATGGTATTTTTCAGCGTCATGTGATTTAAAATAAAACATGTATTTGTTGTTTTTCTCAATAGCTGCATCTACAACGACCGAGCCTCCCTTTGCCATCCGCTTAGAGAATGGCCTGTATGACCACAGTGGACGAGTAGGGGTGTACCATGATGGTCAATGGGGTGGGGTCTGTAACCTCGGTTGGAGTTACAACGACGCAAATGTTGTATGCAGGATGCTTGGATATTCGTAAGTTTTAGCAAAGTGAATTTCTGTTGAGCGAGATCATTGTTTATCAAATACATAACTGTCCTATTTGTCAGGAAAATGTTCATGAAATCAATTAATTTCGTTAAAGTTTAAAGTTAAAGTTCGTTTCGTAAAGACGTTAATTAAGAGCATTTTAAAACTGTAAATGAAAATGCACTGGAAACTGAAATTATCTCATTTTATCCCATGACTGTGCATGTTTCACAATGGAAAACCCAAGTGATAAATCACATAGCAGTTGCTTATCGTTTATGTTTACACCCACACTCCAGTATGTAAACACCTACGGCTCCTCTGATTGGTCAACTAAAAGATATCTTGATTCCAATTGGCTCTCAACTTCGGGCTACTTTTCACAGCGCATTTTCTTTTTAGTATCATTTTATTTACTGTATTTTTTCATTTCATTGTATTTACTCGCTAAAGCTCGTGCCTTTTCAAAATTTGAAAAATTAACTAACTCGAGTTCGATACACAACAGTCACTTGTTGAGGAACCTCTATATAACCATGGTTATGTCAACTTTTTGTTAAATGTATTTAAGATATGAAACACATTAAGAAATTTTCTATTTATTTAATTTTCACAAGTGCAGGCATTATCAATGTTCTTGAAATACAATACTGAATTTAAATAGCACTGAATAACAGCACACACACCGAATGTGTAGAGTGTAATGCCGTAGATAGATAATAACGTTTCGCAGACAAATTGCATTCAACATTTAAGACTACATGTAGATGTAGTTGCAGCTAAAACATTGTTAATGAGGTTGAACTATAATAGTATTGTAAGTTGTGAATGTTGATTAATGTTAACCAATGATTATTAGAAAACGATAAGCATTATACACAAATCGTCATAACAACAAATTTCGGTAACGAAGTTAAAGTTTTACGATTTATTTTACGAAGGAATGGAACTCTTATAAGCATTTTTACAACGGAATCAGCCTTGTACAAGTGGTTTGGCAATGACTCGAATCCAGATATCATATGGATGTATCAGGTACATTGTGATGGAACAGAGTCTAGTCTCGAGGATTGTCCATTTGATGGATGGGGAGTCGGTCAAGATTGTGATGAACAGTACAATGGGCCTGCTTACGTGTTCTGTTACAATGAAGGTACATGTAGTTTACATTTAGTGGCACATACATGTACTATTGTCTTAGTATCATTTACACTGGCTACTGAAGACGATTCACCCAGCAAACACACTAACAAAAAAAACGCGTTTTCCGCATTTTATGTCGCAAGTTGGTGAGGCTTTTAAATAAATAATTAAATTTAATAATATCAAATTGATTTAATCAGATGATTTTATTACATATATACTTGAAAAAATATCTATTGTTTAAAAAAATGAATTTCAAGGTCATATGATTTGTTTATTTGACTCAATTAACGTTCTCTCAACGCCAAGGTCATGTTATGACGGCCTCCCATCTACGTTGTGACTTGGGTGTATAAAGTACGTGGTACATGTTTTGGGGGTACTGGAGTATATTTGTGTTGTGTTTTCTTGCATACACAATGACAGAGAATTGTTTGTTTGTGTATTTGTTTGTTTGATTGATTATTAACGTCCTATTAATTGTCTTCTTGTGCAGTGGAACTCTTGCCCGTTTTATATTGCAATATCACTGAAGTATAATGGGACCGGGTGGGGTGTGTTTTTTCGGTGTTTTGAAACATGCAACACGAATATTCCAGTCTCCCAAATACTCACCTCACGGGGAGGCCGACCTTAAATGATCTGACTGTTAATATGAAGCAAATATTAAATACCCAACCAAACCAAATTCTTAACTATTCACTCTTACAGACGATTCCCCAATGACGGTTCGATTGGTGAATGGCAGAGATGATGGATATGGACACATTGAAATATACTACAACAGTATTTGGGGAGGCTTAGTATATGGTTGCTGTGATGATAATGAGGCCAAGGTTGTCTGCAGAATGCTTGGATACAGGTATTTAGGATGAATGTTAGCTTTTGTTACCACATTCATCGGTACTAATGGTTGTTACATGTAGGCCTATGCATGATTGGATATTTAATCTGAAAGGAGTGGGAGTATATATAAATTAAAATTCGAAGGAAAGAGGAAAGGTGCATATCGACCCGTCCTGACCTAATGGTGACCGTTCAAAAAATCCAAAAACTATTTATCAAAATATCAAGTTTCTGAATACATACTTCACATCTGGTATATGCATCATCTTATTATGAAAACAATAGTTTGCTAAGTGCAGTAGATAATTCATTAAATGACCACAAAGTTACATCATCGTGAGATCTGTGACTTTTGGTGAGGGTTTTCTCATACAGTACAACCTCTTTATCTCGAACATCAGGGGACAACATCAATATGTTGGTCAGGATCGATCATTGATAGTCGGAATATTTGGTCTCAAACTATGACAAGCAATGCGTGTTAATGACTTTTCAATTACTATGATTTTCAGAATTTTGAAATTTTGTGAAATTGTTTTTATTGAGAGTAATATATAAACTTCAAAAAATATGTAATTCATAAAAATATATGTTCTAAATGGCCGAACACCTGTTCGATGAACACATGATTAAATACTTTGTAATTGATGGAAAGAGGGATATAAAATCTGCTTTTTTTGGTATACTTTTCCATCAGATCTTCTCCACTTGATGAACTATAAAAAAAATCATTAACGAACTTTTTTATACTCCATTTCTTACTACTATTCAATCAAACCAATTTATTCTAAATTTTGTACATTTTTTACATGCATTATTTTTCCTGTTCCGTGCATGCAATGAATTATGAGATGATGTGAATCGCATAGGCCTATATGTGGTTCATGCACAGGTGTTTGGCTCTATAGACATTTTTTCTCTCTTTATATATTGACACAGTATTACATATATAGAGAGAAACATGTCTATAGAGTCAAACAGCTGTGGTTCATATACATGTATCTTTACATGTAGCATAAACATTTGTTATGTATATATGTTTCTGCATGTAGTAATTAAGTTCATAATAATAATAATCTTATGCTACAATGTGGATTGTAAAACATAAACACAAAGCCGATTCATTCAATTACTCATTCACACCTTGTTATTATATTCAAAGTTAATACATACCGTATTTTTCCTTAAATAAATCATTACTTTTACAAATATAGTTGAATAAATACTAATCTAATGATTATATTCTCAGGACATACTAATTATGGTGCAATTTTGCTTATAAAAGTACTGGTCCACGATTGAACATAAAACGTAAACGCACGCTACCTACGGGCTTCCATACAATAACTTCTGATTGGCGTTCAAGTTATATTAAGTTACACAGACGACATAAAACATGCAAATACCTGATGTACATGTTTGTGTATGGAATTACGATATATGTTACATACATTGGTATAAACTCTTACAAAACAGTCAAAGTTATGGATGTTAGGACCGCACAATGAATTAATGCATGAACAACATTCCAAGGTTAATAACATTATTTATTTCAAATTAACCCAATTTTGACATTACTAATACTATCGAATAGCGACTACAAGTAATACTCACTATATATTGTATGGTTCTATGCCCGTATAAGTGGTAAATAACTCAAATGTGTTTCTCTGTCGAGTCACATCGACATGCCTATGTCCACCTGTCGCGCCATACAAAGTTACAGACACAACAACTATACGACAATAAACACATACATAACAACAAATATGACAGGAATATATATACCCGATTTGACGAATGGCTGCCATTTCCTTGGATACGACATTGTCATTACTATATTTTTTATGCTTTTTAACTTACATTGTCAGCTTTAAGGCTTAAAATTATTATCCAATAAACTTTGTAATTTAGTATAAGGATACAGATTTTGAGACAATTTGATTATTTAATATTCAGGTTTGTTCCTACAAATGTAATTTTCATGCAAATATGATAACATTTGATCCTTCAACTGCCGCACATACTGAGGGATAACTATTGCCGGATAAACTTGCTTTATTCGTCAATACGAAATGCTTTATCAACAATACAACCAAGTGAATTTTTTTTCACATCTGATAGAATTTTTCTTACTTGAGCCCAAACTTTAACATTACGGTGATTAAAACTCCATTCATTCCCGCTTAAAAGTGACGTAACATTCACTGGAATGACGTCTTTTAAATGATTTCGAAATTCACGTCATCTCGTCTTAAAATAAACCTTGTATTATAAGATACTAAACATGTATTCTATATATATTAGTTTGGTTGTAAAATTTATTTGTGCCGTAATTTCCTACTCACAAATCAAGAGGAGCTTTAAATTTTTATCCATCATCAAAAATTGCCAACATTACTTTCATGCTAACAATGTATAGGTTTGGATTTTTACTAAGTACATAAAGGACTGAAAAATGATTTTAGCAGTACTGCAAAAATTGCCAATTTGTTTACATCTGTAGTGCGGTAAAATGAGTACATATGGTCAGACTGTCATTTATTCGACATTTTTATTCTAATCGCCCTTTGTCCGTCGTCGTGCGTATCGATTAACATTTTCGACATCTTCTCCAAAACACCTGTACCAATTTCAATGAAAGTTTGCACTAACCTTCTGAGATATAAGGCCATTCAAAATTAAGAATTATATGACACCACCCCCATCCCCAAGGGGGTGTGAGAGGGCCAGAGGGTGTAAAATTGACTAAATTTCAAAAATCTTCTCCACGCACAGATGTGGTAGAATTAACCACTCAACACAGATAGGAAGGTCGTAAGGTTCTGTTACAAAACTTGGGAATTGCATGACTGACCCTGGAGGAATAAAGTTGACTAAAGTTTATGAAGGAAAAACACATTGATGATCATTATTCGCTCAGTTGCATTGCAAATGAGACTAAATTGGTTAGAAATATATAGTATTTTAAAATCATAATCCTATTGGTCCTGGCCGATCTCAGGGGTAGAGGGGCGGGACGAAAAGGGGTCAAAATGACCCAAATGTGGCGTTCAAATTATGTTAAAAATCCCTTAGAACTGCCCAAAGCCCATTTTTCACTACTCTTTGCATATCGGAAGTGCTTTAAGTTGCCTTTCTAAAATAACACTTCTTTGTTCTTTTTGTGATTTTTAAAAGGCCCTAATTACATGAAATCTTTGTGTTCATTTTCTTTAGAACTAACTGCACAATCATATCCTCTATATTCTTTATTCATAATTCATTTGAGTAGATTGCCTACTTTCTATCTGAGCCATTTCTTCTCAGGTTTGTTTGCGCAAATTTTTGTGACTTTGAAAAATTAATGCTTTTGGGAAAAAAAACGAAACGTTACTCTGTATGATGTCATTTCACCCTGTTACGGGTTTTGTCCACAATTTTACACTACATTTCAAATACTTCCATGATATTTGCTATCTATGTGTAAATAAGTTTCGAGATTAAAATTCGGGAAAATAGTATTTGACGACTTGAATATAACAAATACAGATAGCAACGGAGCAATTCTTTGTTAGTATGCCTAGCTATACTTTTCCATTTTAAGTAAAAATAAGTGTATCGTAATAATTTTACATGCTTAATATAATGGTAATACCTTTGAAAATATTGGTTGCCATGGTAACAAAACAGAGACCTCTGATTGGATGGAACTCAAATAGCGTAAGAATTAAGTGAAAATTGGTATATAGGGGTTGCGTGGTATGCTGAATAACATGGTATCACTTTAAAGAAGATTGGTTGCGTTGGAAACATATGGAGGCCCCTGATTGGTTGAAAAATAAATATAGTCAGGTTTGAGTGAAAAAATTGGTATATAGGGTTTGTGAAGTATACTGAATAATATGGAGACACCCCTGAAATGCTTGGTTTCCATGTTTACAAAATTGGAGACCCTGATTAATTGAAATTCAAATGGTTTTAGATATCGGTGAAATTGGTACATGTAGTTTATGACGTATGTTGAATAATATAAGAACCAGAGTCAAAAAGACAAAAAAAATCAAAAACAAATCCTCTCTGAATGTACCGGTTTGATAGAACCAACTCTTCATAGATCAAAAAGTCAAATTTATAAAATCACTGACTGACTTGAAAGGCCTGATAGGCCCATGTATAATGTTTTTTGTTTCATTCTGTATCCGAACTCAGGTAATCGTTACGGCCCAATGACCTCTTTTTACAGTGTTATTGGTAATTGTAATTTTTTATGTGTTTATGTGGCAAAATTACATGATAAAAATGGATATGTTTTATTTAGATTTGTATATTTATTCGAAACATTGTTGAGAGATTTTTGACAATTGATGAAAAATGAAATATCATGGACAAGGATAATCATTACTGTCCCTATCCATAAAACATTTCACTTAAAAACGGCGCCTTCTTTTTTTCAAATTGAAGGAATTATAATGTCAATCATAATAAATATTTTTCATAATGATATACCCGAGTACATGACTCCCAAATGAAGTCAAGAAGCTACATGTAATTGTTATTGCATAAAAGTTTAAAAACGGATTGGAGGTACATTTCTTTATACACTGATAATTTGATCGGTGTTCTATTTAATTAGTTTACATAGTTTGTTAGTGACCTAATACGGATAAATAGTGGGTCTACAAGAAACGTATATCGAGCAAGGCAAATCGGAGCCTGCTTTAAGAATATATCCCGTCGAAAGTCCTTTCATTTCAATAACTAAAAAATGACTCAGAACTTATAATGTTTACCTATTTAATGACTTGAATACGTTGTCATGGTCCATTTTTGTGAAATAATTCTTAATAATTTTTGACGATTTTGCGATGCGTTTGAAACAAGAGGCCAATAGGGCCTGTATCGCTCACCTGGTTTGTAATGCCAAGTTATGTTCTGAAGATAGGTTCATTGTTTCTTTTCTAAAGGAATTTTAATATTTACCACTATTTCCCCTATCAGCCCCGCCTTTCCTACCCACGGGGGTCAGAGCCAAAAATTATACAAACTCCATTCCCCTTTTCAAAATGATGTTAGTGGCCAAATTTTGGTACAATTTATGTAGAACCCTTTGACAAGTAGCAATTTAATGATTAACCTCTATTTTTCCTATTTGACCCCGCCCCTCCTGCCCCTTGGGGGCCAGAGCCAAAATTCATAAAAAAAAACCGCTGCATATCTTCTCCCAAGGATGTTTCTGGCCAAATTTAGTCAGAATCTATGTAGAATTCTAGAACAAGTAGCGATTTTAAGGATTTTTTTTATTATTTTTATTCCTTTTTCCCCTATTGGGCACTGCCCTTTCTGCCCTCGGAGGGTCGGAGCTAAAATTTATACAAACATTGTTCTCCTTTCTCTATGGATATTTCTTGCCAAATTTGGTTTCAATCCATGCAGAACTCTGTGAACACTAGCGATTTAAAGGGTTTATCTCTATTTCCCCTATTGGTCCCTGTCCTTCCTGCCCCCGGGAGATCAGAGCCAAAATTTATACAAACTCTATTCCCCTTACCATAAGGACGTTTCTGGCCAAATTTGATTAGAATCCATGCAGAACTCTATGACAAGTAGCGATTTAAAGGATTTACTTCTATTTCCCCAATTGGGCCCCCCCCCCTCCTGCCCCCGGGCGGTCAGAGCCAAAAACTATACAAATTCTGTTCCCCTTCCCTCAAGGATGTTTCTGATCAAATTTGGTTAGAATCCATGTAAAACTCTATGACAAGTAGCGTTTTAAAGGAAATGTTGACGGACGGACGCCGCGCCATGACATTAGCTCACCGGCCCTTCGTGCCAGGTGAACTAAAAAGTAAGCCTTTATCGTTGTTTTAAGTGCCGTCGTTGCGTTGCTCCGGTGCCATCTTTTTGATGTAAGACACAAAAAATGAGAAGTGTATTGCCCAAACCTGACAAGCTAATACAACTATATTTTTGATAAAATGCGACGTCTTTTAAACTAATAGAAATTTTCGATTGTCACCTGGGGCCAGATACAGATTTCATTGGCTTATACACGGTCACGTGACGTTCAATATATAGCTTTGTGAATACCTAAACGCTGCATTCTTCAGGGTGGCGTTCTTTGACCAATGCTTGTCATAACTATACCCATAATCTGACAATTAAAGTCCTTTTTTCGATTAGATCACTCTTATAAAATATAAAATAAAGACCTCGGACTACGCCCTCAGTCATTGTGTAATCCACTCGGGTGATATAACACCAAATGGACCTCAAAAAGGTCCATAATGAATTGATGTATAATATACATTTGAAGAATCAAAATACTGAAAGTAATGAAGGAAGCGTAGCTCAGATTCTAGACAGGGTAAAGATATATTGAAAATATGAAAGATAGATCATTATAGAGGTAAACATGGAAATATTTAATCTTATAAGGTTGATAAAAATAAATGCTCCAAAGATCTTGAAAATACTGTATGAGAAATAAATATGAACAATGAATAATGATATATAGAATAAAAAATAATGCACGACTAATGTATATTCCTTTTAAAAGTTTGTGTTAGTTTTTACATGTTTTAAATTTCAATCATGGTTTGGACTTTCTACCATCTGGGCGAAGTGTATAAAAGTGCTAGTTATGCTTCTGCTGAGATCTGCATATATTGGCGGTAGACCGACTGGTTAACACTTTGTCAGTTTAATGTGACCAGGTGTGTTGGGATATTTGGGTGTCTTCAGCGGCATTTTCCAGTGATATCATTATACATTTAGCACAATGAAACAAGAGTTCCATTACACAAGAAGACCCAACAAATACAGCGCAGTCTGTGCATGCTACACACAACATACATTGGAGGCCGTTCATGCCATTCATGAACCAAACAATCAAATAATGCCAAATCCAGTGTCAATCTATCAATGTTAACAACAGTGTAAGGTGAAGTTGAAATCAATGTCCAACAATTATATCTCAAGGGAGATTCCATTAAAACATCTAATCCAACTCAGGATATTAGGTATAAACATTGATACCCCTGATTTCAAGAAGTTAAAACTGGATTGGAATATTACATATTGTTGCAATGAAAGTACTAGCAAATATTTTAACAGAATAAAATGTATAGAATATACAACATTTGCAAAATAAAGAAGATATTGTCTTCACAGTTTTACAGATCAAGTGACTCGTTTAGACAGATAAAACTTTTAGCTTATCATATAACATTCAAGCATACAATGTATCTACATCAACTATCAAGTGAAGACATCTGCAGATAAACAATTAATTGTCTTCACAGATTTACAGGTCAAGTGATTCAAGTCGGATAAGCTTTTAACTAATCATATGACATTCAAGCATACCATGCATCTGCATCAACTCTCAAGTGAACACATAGCAGATAACCCTTTACCACATGCATACTCAACAGTGTCAAACAGCTGAGCTGGCGCTCACCAGGACCGGAGCTGACTGGGCTCGGTGTTGGCTAGGACCGTGGCGTTGTATTTCGCTTGAAACAATTTTTCTCAACATTATGTCTTAACCTTGTAGCAATATTTGCCTGAGATATCTGCCCGTGATAGGTGGTTTACCTAATTATTAATCAAAATAACTGAGAATTTTGATATATTTTTATTACAATTTTTAATTTTCTTTTATTCTTGATTTTTTGACAGCATTTGTCCCCCTTTAATCGTTCATATATATCTCAGACATACATGTACATGTGTACGCTTGTTACATGTTTAGTTTGTTACAAAATTGATCAAGACAAAGAAGAAAAACAAATGAAAGTGGAAATTCAATATACAAGAAATGTAAACAAAAAAAGAAAGATATATATATATATAACACCTTCATGGCAAAGGCGAAATACCTTTGTCATTAAGGTTTTTGTCTTGAAGAAATATATGATATACTTGTATGTACAAAGAACATTTTTTTTACATTTACAAAAAGTGAAGTGGATATATACTTGTAAACGTAGCAATAGGTCAAATTAACGATGAACCAAATACCAATTGTAAGTAATACAATATTACTAGAACTTTCTGATAATTGGCACAAGCTTTGAATAAAGAATTATCATTTTAGAGTACTTTCTTATTACAAATGTTATATACCATATCAGAATTAAATAAAAAAATACTTATTGAAGTGTTAAAGCTGAGACTTTGTCAGCATGTATTTAAAATGGTTTGAAATATTTACATAAGTTTAAAATGATTTCCTTATTTAAAAGCAATTTTGCCACAGTTTAAAAAAAATGTTTTTCTTTTTTTCTCTTTAGCGTTCAAATCAACAAGAACACAAAAGGACGGAGGCAGTTGTTAATTCATTTGAAAACATACATTGGTATATAAGTCAGCGGGAACGTTGATGAAAATGCAAGAAAATAGAAACAACTATCAGTAACATTCAGATGAAGCTACAAAATATAAAATACATAATATCAATATACACTAAATCATTTATTTTAAAAATCAGGTTAACCTCGATATATTTTAACACATGTGTATCATATCTTTATACAGCACTCGTATATAGTAGAAGTTTTCAGTCTGGATTGATAATACTTTTTGAAAATTGGATTCTTTACTTTCATGTTTATTTTTTTAGAAACGTTTTGTTAATAATGTTGCTTCAAAATGAATCAAAATACACAGTGATGCTATCATTTCCAAAATATTATTCGACATGCGGACTTCAAAAATTGATAAAAACGTTTATACGTTAGAAAATGGGCAATTTTTTCTCTGTCGGAAATACACAAAATATTGCCGATTTTTTATAACTTAAAAAAATATGCACAAATTATTTGAAATATCGTAAACAAACAATTAATATCTGTATCATGGGATTCATGGCTACACCAATATATTTTCTCTGTAAAACACTGTTATTTCTGCTTTGTCGTTGCCGGTTCACCGCCGGTTCACCGCTTCTTTAACTTTCTATCGTTCCGAGTAGTGTGTTTGTTGTGGGATGTTTGTTCATTAATTGCCGTTAAAAATGCACAAAAATAATCTATCAACTTTAAATGAAGTATAAAACAAAGGTTTATTGAAGTTTTGACAACGAGTTTTTAACAAAATTATCAACACTCACGGCGTAAACTCGCCAGCCATTCCAACACGGCGTCAGGTAATGGCGAGAGTACGGGACCTCGCCGATCTTCATGACCGTCAGATTTTCGATCGGTCAAATTGAATAAAACATCGTCTAAATAATTGTCAGATTAT
Source organism: Argopecten irradians (assembly GCF_041381155.1). Classification (NCBI taxonomy): domain Eukaryota; kingdom Metazoa; phylum Mollusca; class Bivalvia; order Pectinida; family Pectinidae; genus Argopecten; species Argopecten irradians. The sequence goes on from NC_091149.1 coordinate 27,067,548, forward strand.
ATGATTTTAGGTCTGTGATATTTGAATATTAAATATCATAATTACAAATATCTGCCGTAATATCAACAACAGAAGCCATGATGGCGTCACCCGGTAACATGAGTGTGAAGCAGTGAACACATGATTTCTCGGTTAATTTATTCAGAGTTTTATATAGTAACACTGTGCATTGTAGTGCGTCGGTAGGGTTTGTAACAGCTGTTCTTGTTTTATAAATTATAAGTGAACAGGCCTAGCAATATTCGATTAAATACCCGTAATTGAAAAGGCATTTATTGTCAGTTGGATTATTTTTACTTACAAACAAGGTTATTTGCAATTACTGTTAGATTCGCGGTTTGTAAGTTAGTCTGCCGTAGGTTAGTAAGGCTTACAGTTGCAGCGTAATTACTAGGCCTAACATTGTTTGTAAAAGTGCCGATATTGAGACACACTTCCGGTTGAGAATAATAATTACCTTATTGTTAACATTGAAAATAAGCCTGAAGTAATCAAATGGAAAACTGTAATGTGACTGAAACATAAATGTGACTGAAACATGTGAAATAGACTGCTGTACAATACACAACGTACGCTGCAATACACAGTGTAAAAGTTATTTCCGTAGTTCCAGAAACTGTCGATAGGATTACTAAGGTATAGTGTTCCGTTGATCATTGAAAACCAAAGTGATTCCATAATGGCAGGCGTACACACGCCTCCATAATAAAAATGTAACATCAGAATTGTAATATTTTGATAAATGATATCATTGGTGTCTTTAGTATCATGTTTTCATGACTGAGTGCGATGTGTTGCTTGGTGTCTTCGGCGGCATTATTTCAGTGATATAGCACTTTACAAGACGACAGAACACGAATATGCCACAGTCTTCCAAAACATGTACCACTCACTCTATATACGCTACTTACCGCATACATGGGAGGCCGTTCTTTACATTACGTCTTTACCTGGCTGCTAATAGGACGATATTTTAATCAAACACACAAACAAACAATTCCCTGATTTAGCATTATAAGATAGGCAAGTGTCCCACTATTTCAAGAATACGGAACTCGGGTATACCAAAAATCAGCCATCCACACATGCCACAATGGAGACTGTCAGTAAAAGAGCTTAGGAGGAACAGTTTAGTTTATTCTTACTCTGTTTCAATGGAATGGAGTAATACATATTAACGTTATTGTTTCTGATAAATTTTGTGTTGAATTGTAGACACGGGATTCATCATTCTGCTTTAGAGATGCCTTTCAAACACGATTCCAATATGGAGATATAGAAGATGTGCAGGTAACGAAAGAAGTCTAGAAGAATGTCCAACTCGACCAAACTGACTACGGAGGTGTTTATTTGGGTATAGCTACTGTCATGTGCTACAATGATTCTCAAGGTATGTATACATGTACCTACGTCACACTTTCACGATATTGATATTCAATATGGCCATAAGAACATGCAGTTTTTAATATCGGACGAAAATCCTCCCGAATGTGATCTTGTTTTAGGTTACGATGGTCTATATTCATCGTCGATGTTCTTTGTTAGAAGATGCTGTAACCTATCATTGGAGACAGGGAATCATTTATACATGTATATATATTGTATAAACGAATCTGGTCGAAAATGTAACGAACGCGCACCATTTTCGGTCGGTTAACATTTAGCACTGTTACCTGTTGCTAGGGCATTGCGCTACGATGTTTGTTTGATTAATTAAGGTTATATTTACAGCCAGGGTTATGTAAAGATGGCCTCCCATATAATAATAATAATGAAATATTTTATTCAAGTGTCACACACAGTTTACAACATATCTTTACATTAATCATTTACACCACCTATTAGTAAAACATGTCCAGCCATATTTGGCTTATAAGACACTACTAACTCATAGTTGTGAAAAAAAAACAGGTGCAAAGGTGGGCAAAGTGCCTGAGTGAATGACCGATCCCTTACCGACAGGTTGCACAACCCCCTTCATTCTACTCATGATATATTAAAAAGTATAACATATAAAACAATTTTAATGTATGCATCATAGGCAATACAATTTTTACTTAATAAAACAGCAAGATGAAATTAAAGTAAAATACTAAAAATAATCAAATTCACGTTCTTGATATAAACAAATGCTGGATAAATATCCAACCAGCGGCGGAGAAAGTATCAAACGTGGTTTGGGATCCCCCTAACTACAATTCGTTACAACCCCACAACTGAATATCAAAATTATTTATGAAAGACATACTATATACATGTACATATACTTCAAATTTCATATTTACAGCGTCTCTTTTCATAAAAAGAAAAAATGATTTTAGTTTAAAAAAAGGTTGTGCAGTGAATCTGACCTCAGTCTTAATAAAAACAAACTTCTTCTTATGCCGTATAGTTATAAAAGAGTCATTTAAAATACTCAAGACTTAATTAAAAAGCGCAGATGTAAGATCCCTATATAACGTGTGTTCAAATAAGAATTAGATTTCGTTCAATCAATTTTAAAATCACAAAAATGGCAAGCGGTAATCTGCCAGTTTTTTGTTTGGCTAAAACACTGCAGTGTGCTCTTGGAATACAAACATAAACATAATTCTGACAGCTTTTTTCAAACAATTTCCTTAAAGTTACATTCAAGATTCTGGGCAGCAAGCCAATTTGGTTGGCCATTTCCAAATGCCACCTGAACATGCCCCTAGTGGAATGATTTCAGATCCTCTAATCGAATATAGTGATAATAAGAATCGATATTTCATTCAGATTGGTTGTAAATCCTTTTTAGTAAACGGTACCTTTGACGTACAGCATGCGCTAGACTTCTGCATTTCACTTAACAGGAAGTCTTAGACTTCCGCATTAGCCGTATCAAGATCATTTGCGTTCAATAGTTTGTTCTCTATACTTCTTTTTTGTGAGGGAAAACATCATAATTTAGATTATATTCGCGTCGTGTATAAATATTCGGGTCTGATATATAATGGGACTGGAAGATTAATTACGCAATCTAGGTAAGAATGGTCAGGTATTTTTAAGGCATACAAAATATCTTGTTTACCAATCAAATCAGTAATTTTATGCCCAGTTATATTCGTGTTTCGTCTTCTTGTATAGCGGAACTCTTGTCCTTTTTTATAGTGCTATATCAACATGTAGATTATCTCCTATTGCTCAAATGCTAACACTTTTTCAATCAGAAGACACGCTTCTAACTCATGATATAATCATGAATATTGAGAGGAAGTAATATCTTTTGATTCTCCTAATTTGTTTAACAATTTTTACTGAGGTCAATTGTACAATATTGAAGCAGAATATCAACTATTTATATATTTTTGTCTTCTTTTGAGGGCACTATGGTCTCATAGTTTTGCCCATGGATGGCATAGTACTATTCCACACACAAGACAAACACTATGGGACCATAGTGCCCTCAAAAGAAGGCAATACTGTTTTTAGTACATAACGCATTGAAAAAATGATAGGATAAACAATTATGTACGATCGCTAATTGCTATTTATTAAAACGAGAGCGGCCAAGTCTAGCGTTAAGAAATGTCATGGTAGGAGGCGTATAGAGACATTTTTTTTCAGGCAGAAATCTTTCCAAATACTTCATATTTCGTTGCCTGCTCAGTTCAATTTGCAATTTTGTTCTTTTGTCAATTCGTTAGCATTCAAGTTTCTAAACCGCTACATTTATGTTCTGCAAAACGTCGTCCTCACGCAGCTTGTTTGTTAGTAAACAGCACAGATAGCGACAGTGACGTCATTTTCGTCAATATGACGTTCGTAACAAAAAAGCGCGCCAAACCATAGTCCCGCGGGAAATCACGGAGAAAAAGTCGTGTTATGTTTGTTTGTTTGTTTGATTCATTAACGTCCTATTAACAGCTATGGTCATGTAAGGACGGCCTCCCATGTATGCGGTGTGTTGCGTGTATGTTGTGCGAGGTGCTATGCTAATTGTTCTTATTCCATATGCTGCATAGTTTGTGATATTAGAGGATGGAGCCGATATTTATCATATTAAGTTTATTTTTTATAGATGATAACAATAACGAATCCGTGTACCTTGTGGACGCGGAAAAACGGAACCTCTGGTTCAGTGGAAGTGGTGTATGGGGGACAGAGGACAGAAGTCTGCGGTGAAAACTGGGGAGATACGGAGGCAGAAATCTTGTGTCGGATGCTCGGTTACAGGTACAAATAAATCATAAGTTTGTTTGTGTGTTTAATTAACGTCATATAGGCCCCAATTTCTTGAAACAGAAGTGCAGACTTAAACCAAAACTGAAGTTTTTGTCCTGATGTATCTTATATGAAAATGTATGACTTAAGTAGGTTTTTGACTTTAGTTTTGTTTCGAGAAATTGGAGCCAAGTGTGTGTTTTGGTAAACTGCCATATATAGTGTTGTGTCTTCTTGTTTTGTATAATGAAACTCTTGTCCTTTTTATACTGCTATATCACTGAAGCATACTACCGAAGATACCAAGCAACACACCTCACTCATTCACGTTATACTGACATGTGACATGAAAATTGCGAGCAAGTAGTATCTTTTGATTCTCCTTATTTTTTAACAATTATTTTACCGAGGTCAATTGTACAATTATTGAAGCAGAATCTCAACTATTTGTGTTATTTCCGTATGCTGCATTAGTTTATGAAATTAGAGGATGGAGTTGATATTTATCAGGACTAAGTTTATTTTGATAGATGATTACAACAACGAACTCCGTTGTGTACCTGTGTGGACGCGGGGAAAACGGAAAACCTCTGGTGCAGTGGTGTATGGGGGACAGAGGACAGAAGTCTGCGTTATACTGCGTTATACACGTTAGATCTGACATGTGATAACCAGTCGTCCCCACACTCTTAAAATACGGAGTATAAATGAAATACCTATTTTTGATTCAGTTTACGACACGCCGATCAAGAC